>NC_048218.1:46601085-46797653 GCF_002007445.2 Ailuropoda melanoleuca | reverse complement strand
GTCACATAACATAATGTAATCACAGAAATAACACCAGGGCAGACACCATGAAGCCATCTTAGAAATCCACCTAATAGATTTTGCCCAGCACCACTGACCATCTTTGTATCCCTAGAGTTACCATTCACCCAAAGATTTTAAAGTCTTTAAAAACAAATGCTGCTAGTCAGTGATTCAGAGCCTACCTCTCAGATTACAGTAATTAAGACTGGGATACCATAAAAAAAATACCAGATTTAAAGTTAAAGGAACTGTGTTTAAATCCCAAGTGTTCAGGGCAGAAAGAAGTCATTATGAGGGAAAAGCTTCATAGAAGTGGCACCCAAGCCGAGCTTTCTAGGATGCAGAGAATTTGGTTAGGCAAGAGCACAACCAGAGACAGGTATGAACAGGGCATCGGCGAGGTAGTGAGGAGACCCACCTGACAGCCTGTTTGGGAATAATGGACGATCAGACAGACTGGGGAAACTAAAAAGAAGGCTTTGTAAATCAGGACAAGAATTTGCATTTGATTCAATAAGCAATACTGAGCCTTTGAAACGTTCTTAGGTTTCATAAAAGTGTGCCACCACTCCCCCTGTGTTCCCTCTCTCGCTGGCTATCTCTATCTCTGTCAAATAAATAAATAAAATCTTAAAAAAAAAAAAGTGTGCCAAAGAGTTAGAAATTGTTGGATTGGTGAGAAAAATAAGATTAGAGAAAAAATAATTAGAAAGCTATGGGAGACACAAATTGCTATTAGAAATACATACTGACATTCCTCGATGAGTGGGGTAGGCTTTAACATCTTCAAGAGAAGAATAAGGGGGAAGAAACAAAAATAATAAAATGACTATAACTGATGCAGCTTCCTGATAGGTACGCGGGGGTACGATATACTATTCTGCCTACTTCTGCATGTTTGAATGTTTCCATAATAAAATGGGTTTTTTTAAGCCGATTGTGGTAATCAAGGTACGAAGTCATAAAAACCTAGACATAGGTAATGGCAGGGAAAATAGAAAGAAGAGGTTAATTCAACAAATATTTTGACCTTGATAACAAATTTGACATAACAACTCCAGCTGAAGGAAGAAATAAGACTGACTCATTTATACAGCCTTAGAAATAAAATGTCTTAAAAAGGAACCTATCAACCTGAACTTTCAATGAAGTTAGTTCCTCATCAGTCTGTATGATCAGAAGGGGTATAGAAATTAATAATTTGTATACGTTAAATTTCTGTCCATAGATCTTTTTCTCTGTCTACTGCACACATGAAAAAACTGGACAGATTTTTGTTAAGTTTAGAGGTCTGTTTGGAAAAAGCTGCCTATTAAAATATAGCTTTGATTGGTCTATACAAAAAATAATTTTCTAAGTCCCTAGAGGTGTCTCATTTATTCATTTTTCTTTTAGACATGGCACTGTAGTATATTAATTTTAAAGTTTTCCACAAGTTGAGTCCAGAATTTTATCATTTTAAAAAATTATCCAGGAATCTTCTGGGTACAAGCACCCAAAAGACCCTAATGCTTTCTTGTTTTCCCAAGTGATATATTTTTAGTTTTCTATAAAATTGCTCTCCTGAAGATGAACAATTCTTATTTCCATATCTGCAAGAGCCTAAAAAGGAGAATTTTTTGAAATTTTTAATGTAATTTAAGAACGAATATGTCTTGGGGCAAAAAAAGAGAGAAACATTTTTAAAAGATGAATGAAAGTGATATACTAGGTAAAAAACATTTGGAGCCATTTCAGAAAGACAGGCCCTTGATGGGCAGGCTCTCAATGAGACAACCAAATACTCCAACTCAAACCCTAAGCCCCTGAAAGACAGGAGTGGTTCACTTCCAGAGCAGCCGACACCTGAGGCTTCCATGAGAGATACCTGAGGCTTCAGTCGGGAGCCCACATTCTTACACAAGCACTTGAGGCTGAAGGCCTGCCCGAGAGACGTTTGGCTGCAAATACAGAGAAAAGGCCATGGCATTGATACCATGAGTTGAGAAAATAAAAGATTTCAAACTCATGCTTCAAATCAAGCTTAGAAATCTAGTATTGTTTCATAATCTTAAATTTGTCCCTATTATCAAACCCAAATGTACTAAGCTGTTCCAACAGAAACACATACTAGATTCAGGTACCAAGTACCTGAATCTCTGTTTTCAGATAAATAGCCAGAATCCTGTCACTTGAAAAAATAATATCTAGACCTAAAACACTATATTTCATTGGATTTTGGCAAAGTGATTCAGTATTTATTGTCTGAAATCATGGTATTCCTGGAGCTGATCTTTCACTTTCAAATGTCTGTGGTTTCCAAGAAGTGCTTACCCTGGTTTTATCATTACAAGGACAGATGGTCAAAAACAAAGGCATATAATTTATGATAAGTTGCTCTTTAGGTAGTGGGATCAAGGTGAAGAGTAAGTAGCAAGTTTGTTCACATGAATACCAGAGAACAGAATGACCGATGACAATCAAAGAAGCTTTGTTGTAAGTTTCAAATAATTTAAGTTCTTTTAACCATTATAATAATTTTCAAATTATTGCCAATAACTATTTTATTGATTCTACTAAAGTTTATCAATGTTAAATGAGTCTCCTGGTCAATGCCAGTTATTACAGCTAATAAATGAAATGGAGATGATACATCATACATTAAACAAATTCTGTATAAAAAATGCTCATAGATTCTGAAGGCAAGACTATAGGATTGCTCAAAAAGAAGTACTCATCTTAACCATTGTGTAAAAGGAATAATAGTAGAAGAAAAGGTTATAAAGCCTCTTTCCCTGGTGTAGTGGGTTCAATGGTGGCCACCAAGAAGACATGTCCATGTTGTAATCCCCAGAACCTGTGAACCTTACCTCATTTGGGAAAAGTGTCTTCGCACATGTAGTTAAGAATCTCAAGGTGAGGTCCTCCTGGATGATCCGGTGGGCCCTCAATCCAAAGACAAGTGTGCTTTTTGAGGCACATAGAGAAGAGACACGGAGTGGAGGAGAAAGCCATGTAGATCGACTGAGATTGGAGTGACACCGCCACCAGCCAAGGAACACCTGCCTGGAGCTGCCAGACACTGAAACAGGCAAGGAAGGATCTCCCCTAGAGCCTCTGGAGGAACCATGGTCCTGCTGACACCTTCATTTCAGAATTCTGGCCTCCACGACTGTGAAAGAATAAATTTCTCTTGCTGTAAGGACCCAAGCTCATGATAATTTGTTACATAGTTCTAGGAAACTAATACACCTGAGGATTAAAATCCAAAGTGACATTTGAAAAGTGTTTTCTGGAAGTAAAAAAACAGATCTGGTGACTCCTGACCTCTCCTTCAAAGCTGGTTTCTATAACATGGGATCCAGCGTGCCTGGCACAAAACAGGCATTCATCAGTTTGCTACCTTGGCCCCCTGGGTATTCCAACAAGTCATTCTGTTACCGCCATATGGCCACAGTCCAGCCGCACATACTCTCCAAAGTCTGCATTTCCCAAATAATTTAGATTAAAACTGCACTAAAATCGTCTTCACATATACCTGTCAGGAGCTCTGAAAACCCTAGAAATTCCAACTAGGAAGTCTGAGGTGGGGTCAAGGCACTTGCACATTTAATAAGCTTCACAAAAGATGCTGATGTCTACCAAAGACCGAAACCTTGAACCTAGCACATTCAGCAGCTGGACTAATTGTCCGGCTCTGTCTCACTCCAAACCCAGTTGGGCTGATAGGCCAAGGAAACAGGGAACATGGGACTAGAAGACAAAGAATACATCTAAGAAACCTGGACAGGCTTTGGGAGCAATCTCGTCATACTCCACTTGGAAATGCATCATCCATGCATTGTTTCTGGGTCTATGCAGACCTCAGAGGGGACCAGAAAATAGCCTAAAACCAGAGCTGGTGTAAAGCTGAAGTGTGAAGTATTTCTGCACTAAAAACTGTAAATCCCGTGTGAGTGATAAAGTAGTTATACGTTGAAATATAAAATATGCTGAGAAAATATAAATTAAAAAGAGAACTATAAAAGTAAACTCGATTTAAGAAGTATTCATTGACTACTATGCGTTAGATATTGCACTATTCTATCAAACTTGATGGTAGGGTCCCTCCCCTCCTCTCAAGAGCAAATCCAGGGCGCTACCAGGAAACCCTAGGGGTCTAGTTATAACTAATCCGAAACCTCATCTCCAGGCCTGATCTCAGAGGAACCATTAAGAACTTAGCCAGTGGCTGAAGCTGATTTCTCCCTAAGATCACATTCAATACAGAACTGATGTTATCAGGAAATGGATGTCAGGGGTACTGAGTTTAAGAAGTTGACATTTACTAAAGGTTAGAGGAGTTTGAGGAAATTCTCCTCTCCTGATTAAGTAAAAACATAGAAAGGGTAAATGTTACTGATTTGATTAACCAATAGAACTGGAAGACGTTGGTCTCTGACACTTGAGGGGATTCCTTAGTGAAATATCAAACTACAGTACTAGAGTTAGTCTTCTGCAAAAGGAACCATCTGATTTTAAAAAGAGTACAACTAGCCGTGGCTCAGTGGGTTAAGCATCTAACTCCTGACTTCAGTTCAGGTTGTGGTCTGGGGGTCATGGGATCAAGCCCTGTATCAGTCTCCCCACTCAGCGTGGAGTCTGCTTAAATTCTCTCTCCCTCTCCCTCTGTCCCTTACCTGTCCCCCCAATACACACTCTCTCTCTCTCTCAAATAAATAAATTTTTAATAATAAATAAATAAATAGGGGTGCCTGCGTGGCTCAATTGAGCAGCTGACACTTGGTTTTTGCTCATGTCATGATCTCGGGGTCCCAGGGTCCAGCTCCATGCTCAGTACAGTCTTCTTCAGGATTCTACCTCTTCCTCGGCCCCTCCCCCTGCTCACTCACTCTCTAAAATGAATAAATATTTTTAACTAATTAATTAAAATACAGAATAACATGCCCATTTTCATTAATAGATCATTGATGTCACCAATAGATTTTTAGATTATACGGTTGAGTCAAGTTAAAAACTATGACAGTTATTAGTTCATTATTGCTTAATAATATAACTCTGGTTCTAAACATTACTTCTGCCCAGATTCAATGATCCCCACCAGCATTGGCATACACTCGCTGACTCATTTAACCAATTATTTTATGAGCTCCTTCTATGTGCCGGGCACATGCCAGCCGGCACTGAGGCTGCAGTAGTGAGCATGTAGTCTGGGTTTCTGTGGGGCTCATTCTTCAAAACAATATCCCACCAAGAGCCACCCTCCATACCTCTGCAGCAGATACCACTAATCAGTCACAGCACCCTCTCCTGCCAAGCCCCTAGGCTGCTTGAGGATGTTTCTTAACATGCCATTCATGAGAATGCCACCAGTCAGGAGAAACCAAGATGAAACTAATTGGCCATCCAGGTGCTAACAAAACTACGCTGAATCACCGGTGGTTCCCCCAGAATACTATTGTCTTGGTTCACATCATTTTCTCTTTCTGTCCCTTTCACCAACCCCTCCTCCCTCTCTAGGAATGTCCAAATCAACTCTTCTGAAGATATAGCTCAAAAGCTCTACTTTGAAGTCTCCCTAGTTCCCTACCTTCAGAAAAGATATTCTTCTTCTGAATCTCTGTATTTCTTCCCCCTTTTTATGTTACCTAATAAAGTGCATGCCTTGTTTCCCACATAGACATCTTAAGAAATACGCCTTTTGGGGCACCTGGGTGGCACAGCGGTTAAGCATCTGCCTTCGGCTCAGGGCGTGATCCCGGCGTTACGGGATCGAGCCCCACATCAAGGCTCCTCTGCTATGAGCCTGCTTCTTCCTCTCCCACTTCCCCTGCTTGTGTTCCCTCTCTCGCTGGCTGTCTCTATCTCTATCGAATAAATAAATTTAAAAAATCTAAAAAAAAAAAAAAAGAAACACGCCTTTTATGTCTTTGTCCATTATACAGCTTTGCATACACACATGCAAATCATGTGCTTGTGTTCCCTCTCTCGCTGGCTGTCTCTATCTCTATCAAATAAATAAATTTAAAAAATCTTTAAAAAAAAAAAAGAAACACGCCTTTTATGTCTTTGTCCATTATACAGCTTTGCATACACACACGCACATGCACACATGCACGTGCAAATCATGTACTTGCTAAGCACTGGTTCGATTTAATGATGACAGAACTTGGGATTCAAGCTCCCTTGAAAAAAGGCTCACTGTGTACCTCTGTTTCACAGGGTATATCATTTCTACTGTTCTAGTTATCAGGTTGCATTGCAATGCAATGAAAGATATTGTATGCAGAATTTGCGTATATACACATAGGTACATTTTTCCAGGGAAAGGATTCATACCTTTTACCAGATCCTCAAAAGAAGTTATAAGAATAGAATGTATGTGCAGTAACTGACACTGACAGATGTTGATATGTTTGTTCTCACACGTCAAAATGGTATGTTGGGAATGAGAAGGACCCCATTTACTGCTCTTCCCAGGCTGACATCTCTCAGGATGGATCCTGGTAATCTCCAAACTGTTTTTCCTATGCTCACTGTTCCCACAAAATAAAGTATGAAAAATAAAGTCACAAACACAAAGAATTAGCTTTTCTGGCACGTAAACTTCTAAATGATCAATAGCATCTATTAAGGCTTAATGATATTCTCAGAACCTAATAAACCTCTATGACTTGGCAAAGAAATTTTATCTTAAAATTTATATACCTCTAGGAATCATGTTCTCAAAAATAATCCAAATTTAAAATATATTAACTAATTTAAAGGTATTTAGATTAGTAATGAATAGCACTTTTTCAACCTAGGGAAACATAAATAAGGGACTAGGAAAAGAAATGCACATCCTTAAAAGAAGAGTATTATTGAATTAACGTTTATTTAAAACCATGCATGAGTTTTTCCATGAGTTCACATCACAGCTGTATTTACAGATCCCAAATAACTGTAACTAGGTTTTGTCCACAAGACATACTGGGTCAAACAGGGTGATCAATCCAAAGGTGAACTTTCTGAAAAGGATTTAGCTACGAAGACGATTCATCAGTCAGTTGCTTGTGGGACTTCTCATTTAAAAAAAAAGAGGTTTTTAATGAATCAAATTTATTACAGTGAATTAGTGTGCCATCAAAGCCAACTACATTCCTTGGGGTATGCCAGAGGTAAGCAAAATAATATTAATAGAATCAAGGTTACTAAAAAATAAGACCTTTTTTTCTGAATGGTAATATAAAACATCATGGTGTTATCATTCTTTGACAACAGAAAAGCAGTAAGACATGTTTCATGTCTTGACTTTTTCATGTTTCATGTTCCTTTTTGATGTTCCTATAAAGGTAAAACAAAATTCCAACAAATAAATTATAAACTCTAGAAAGTGAGCCACAAAGAGGTGTTCTCTTTAAGAGCATGCAATTCCTTACAAATAATGTGTCTCATCTCCATGCATGAGTAAAAGCATATTTACAACTCAAGCAGAGCTCTGTCAGCCACCAGGAGAACAACTCTCCATCTGCTTCATCTACGGAGATGGTAAATGGGTGATTACACAGCTCTTTTCAATGTGCATAATTTTTTTTTAAATAGGGACAACTCACTTGTTCTTTTCTATTTTATCGATTTACATTTCAAATGTGGCCACGTCAATGACCAGCTATGTACAAATACTTTAAAAGACAAAAACAACAATTATATACAATTTGCAAAAATCAAATTTTAACCATGGTACATTTCACCTAGCCCAACGCCTAGACACTTTCCAACACCAATAACAACTATCAGGTACTGCATCGGGCCAAATGAAGCCTCAAGACTACATCCAGATTTGTTTTTTTCCTTTCAAATGCTTTCATTTTCCTTTAAAAAATGTTTACACTTTACCTGCTTTTAAACTGGCAATAGCTACATGAGCAATGCCTTATGCCACAAATCAAAGCCTTGTCCTACCCAAAAGCTACTGTTAATTGAAGTTGATTTTACCATTCAAGATTAAATTCAGATGTGTAGATCCCAGATACCTGGGTATGAAATATTAAAATCTGCCAAGAGGAATTAGATATTTTTCTTCTTTTCCTTTAATATAACCCACTATATAATAGTGAACTAAATATGTTTGTTTCATAGAAACAACTTACATTTGCCAATACAGGGCAAATGGTCTATGTACAGATACATTAGGACTGCCTAACTGACAGTGAGTGTTGCCGACCAGGCTCCAAGTCAATGGAGCTAATATGGTGGAGCTCTCTGCTGAATGGACTTTCCCTTCAGGATACGTCGGATCTGGAAGAAAAATAAATAGGATTTGTGAGGTTTACTTTTTACTGTCAAAGTACCATATTTCCTTCAGAGTTTCATTCCTTTTTATATACTCTATACACTCCTGTCAACTTGTAAGTAAATATATGAAGAAGTATGCAACAATAGATTTCAAGATTTTAAGGTAACTTTAAAAATACTACTATAACTCCTTTCAAGCTTATTACAGATCTCCTATAATGATTTTGGAGAGCAAGAAAGTAAAGCATCTCCATTAAAAATTATCTACAGTTGAAAATCTCCAACAGCTTATATAAGACCTATATAATCCCTTCCTAATCTCTACTCTTACTACTTGTGAGAACATTTAATGTAAGTCAGTAATTATGGTATATTACAGCATCTCACCTATTTTGAAGTCAGGTTCAACTAACAAGAACCCAGAACCCACTTCATACACATACAAGATATCTTTAATACCCTTCAAGTAAGAACAGCTGTCATGATATCCAATTAAAGCATCTGCACGTAAGGGATGCCTGGGTGGCTCAGTTGGTGTCCGACTCCTGACTTCAGCTCAGGTCATGATCTCAGGGTCATGAGATCAAGCCCCGCACTGGGCTTGGGATTCTCTCTCTCCCTCTACCACTGGCCCTCCCCCTGCTCACTCGTGTGTGTGTGTGTGTGTGTGTGTGTGTGTGTGTGTGTGTGTTCTTGCACTAAGCATCTGCACATAAATGTATGAATCACAAGAGAGCTCCTCGGTTCATTCAGAATCTAGTGATTCATTTTATACCCCAGTCTGACAAATTTTATTATCTTTCTCCAGGTCCACAGCAGATTAAAAGCAACAAATCAGAAGAAAGAAGATTAGAGCAGGGGATGCCACAGATAGCTGCTAAGAGGGGAGACACAATGACCAGAGTCTGACCACAGAAGCAAAGGAAAAGACCCTCCCCCCAACACACAGACACAAAAATATAAAAGCTGAGAGGAGAGTAAGAAGAGAAGAGCGAAGAGTCAAGCAGCTCTCCACACTCTGTAATCCCTGAGAACACTGCTGTATGGCTGCACGCCACAAATACTGAAGGAGAAGCAAACACTGGGCTCAGGCCTCTGCCATGTACTATTCGATGATGATTCCTATCTGTGCAACCTCTCAGGCTCCATTTTCTCAGCAGAATGTTTACACTGCCAAGTTCTGTAACATGTGAACTTTTTACAAATTATCAAGACATTCACTTTAAGTTACAAAGAGCTCTACATATAGGGGTTCCTGTAACATTATGGTCATGTTGAGGACTGTGAATCAAAGAAAAGGCTAAATTGCGTTCCATGTTATTTTGCAATCATCAAAGTTTGTAATGACCTGCCATGGCCACAATCACCCTCATTTACCTCAGGGAAAGATTTCCATCAAAAAATGTCTTACGCTCTGAAAAGATTTAGTTCTTGTTATCAAGAAAAGTTGAGTCATGTGAAACTATTCAATCTCCAAAGATAATATATAACCATATGATGAGGAAAGCATAACTTTGTTTCAAGTATTGCTAGGTTCTCAATTATATAACCAACCTTCCATTTCCTATTCAGTATCAGTTAGTAGATAGAAACAACTGTAACAGGGAATGTTCGCTGAGCACTCACTACGTCCCTGGGACTATCCTGAACATCTACAGAGACGGACTCAGATCTAACACCCACAATTTGAAGACCCATCACTTGTAAACCGAAGGCTCTCTTCCTTGGTGTCTGCAGGAACCTTGGTGCCTCCTCTTTCATCGGCTTTCAAACCTCAAACCATTCTGACTTTACTCTAAACCCAACTTTGTGTTATGCAAGAAAAGACAAGACTGTCTGACCTTCAACCATTTTGGGTCCATGGAAAACCCTCAAACTTCTTACTCTTCCTTTAGAAAAAAAGCAACGGACTCCACAGTTGCTACAAAGACGCTGTGAGACTCAGACCCTGAGAGAGTCAACCTAAAGAACACCCTCTGGCCTCGGCCCTACACAACCTCATCTCCTTTTCTGTTTCAGAACGAGTGCCTGAAAGTACTTCCTCTCCCTTCTGCAGCCCTCACCTGTTCTCCCACAGGGCCATCAGGAACCAGATGCACTGGCTGTTCATTCTCCAAATTCCGAGTACTTGGGTCTGCTCCCTTCCTCATCAACAGTCGGACTGCATCCAACTGTGTCACCCGGTACTGAAGGCTGGCAGCAACATGGAGGGCAGTGTTTCCGTTGTACGCCTAAACGCAAGGAGACAAAATGGCACCTCTCAGAAAGGGAGATTTTCAGGAAAGCAGCTCAAAAACCTGAAGAAGGTATAAAAAAGATCATTCCACGTCTAATGCAGTTACTGAAGCTTTCTACACGTACCTTTGCATTCACAAAAGACAGGCAACTGGGCAGCTCCAAAAAAAGGCGAATGAGTTCCAGATTTGCTTCTTCCGCTGCCAAATGCAAGGCTGTGCGACCACTTTTACGATCCTTCACAGAGGCAAGAGGGGCAAACAATGAACGTCCAGACACCCCTTCAGGATATGCTTTTTTCCCAGGCTCACAAATGTCTGATTCACTCTTGGAGACTCACTGTGAATGCACGCATCTCCACGAAGGCTTCCTGTATCCCAGACTAAATGAACTCTCTTATTCCGCCTAAATTCCCCCATCGATTTCCTGTACACTGCCTATCACAGTCTGCTCTTGTATAGAGAGTGGCCACGAAATGTAGAAACACAGATGGTACTATTTTATCCTGCATTGTAATACAAGACAATAAAACATCTATTACGTATTCGCCTGTGTCTCCAGACTTGGTGGCCGCCCTGTAGACATATAATTAGCTGCATCTTTCACCTGTTCTGCTTCCCAAGGTCTGGCAAGTAGCTTATGATTTAAGCATTCCTCCCCCAGAGCTCCCAACTCAGTGCCTTGTATATAAGAGATACTCACTAAATCTAAAGACAAGAAAATATTTTCCAGTTTAAAAAACAGCTTAAGTCCAGATCCCACAATGATGGAACAGCATTTTTACAAAAAAGCACTACTCTTATTATTTGGATATGAAAATGGAAGACAAAATGACAATATCAATTTCAAGCATTTGCTCTTCCTTCCAAACAAAGACTAGTTTACTTCATAGCTCAATGATATTTTGAATAATAATCCACAGATCAAAAGCAAGTTAAGAAAGCCGATGATTTTAAAATCTGAGCTTCTTAATTACCCATGCATTGCTACTCACTCCATTAACTTAAAAAGAGGAAAAAGTCTTAGTTTATACTTGGGAACGAGGTCTTTTGCTACAAACACTTTTCTTCCCCATGACATCTCTACACTCTTCTGAGAATTTACCTTAGCTTCCACTGCTGCTCCCATCTGAATCAGACATTTAATGGTGTCAACCAGACTCTTGTTCTTCAGTAAAAGCTCCTGAACTTCAGGTGAATGGGGCTGTTGATTTCTCTGAAGCTCGTGCACCACAGCATTGTGGGCCACAACCGCACAGTGGAGAGGAGTCAGGCCTAGAAAAGTTTAATAAAGCAGGTCAAGCTTCCATCAGGCATTTCATTTGTTCCACAAGGACAGACCTTGAGGATGGTCTCTAACATGACCTACAGATGGGCTCCACAAGAACTAGTAAGGCAATCGGAATATTCCCTCCATAGGGTCTTTGTGCTAACTTTATCTATAGGATATTTGAGCTTTCATTACCCCCCTTCCTTCTTGGTCTAAAATTTAATACCCTTAGAACTGATGGGTCCCACTCTCTAAATGGTTTTTCATCCAATAAAATTTCTGTTCCTTACCGTCATAGTTAGTCGCCTCAAGATCCAAAAACTGATTGCTCTTCACTGCTCCCTTTTGAATTGCCTGCAAAATTTAAAAAGAGACACATCTTAGCAAAAGACAAGTTACACACACACTTACTTACTAGTATTCCCAAGAAATGAGTAAGTCAACTCAAAATAGATTATTCCAACAGGCAACCTACATCTGACTTCTAATATCCAAGCCCCATCTCTTTGGCCCTGTGATAGCAGAAGCTAGCTCGCTGCCTCTTACCTGGAGCACCTGGGAGTGACCCTTCTCAGCACAGACATGCAGAGGAGTTCTTCCCCAGCAGTCGGTGGTATTCACCTGGGCCCCAAGGTTCACCAAATCCTGCACAATGAGATGCTGATTGGCAGCCACTGCCACCTGAAAGGCACTCTGGACATTCAGAGGGAAAAAAGATTTTGTTTAATTAAATATGCAACACTACCCTGACAAGGAATATGAACATAAACTAAGACTGAGGGGGAAAACCCCACAGAGAGAAAAGAAATCCTATTAATAAGCAATAAGATACTGTAACACAAGGAAATGAAAATAAGCTTAGGGTGTGGCTTTATAATACCCAGTTAGTCTTTGGTCAAATAACGACAAGTTAACGTTAATAACTTCAAGGTTGATGGTGGCAAAGAGTCAACATCTCAAAGTTAATATTAACTAAACTCTCTTGGTCTGGAGCTCTGAAACAATCTACACGTAAATATGAAACCGGTCATCATCCTCTTCTCCGCGACCACATCCCTGCCAGTTCACTCTGACACCACCTCACCTGTCCGTTGTGCTCTTTAATATCCAACATGTGAAGCGCATTCATTTTTCTTGCAAGGACATAGGAAAGTGCCCTTCTCCCTTGGGCAACAGCAATATGGAGGAACCTGGGGAACGAGGGAAAGACATGAATTACCTCTGACTTCAGGAAGTTTATCTTAAAGAAAAATTCTCCTTTAGCCCCTTTCTCGATATGTTGGTATACTCAAATGCAACATTACAGACAATAATTGGTCTTTTCTACATTTGAGTTGCAACAGGATATATGAAGCTACCGGAAATAAGAAGAAGAATGCCAAGCACCATGCTCATCGCTTTAAATCTTTTATTTTTAATATTCCTAAAAACTCTGTGAGGGAGGTCTTTTCATTTTACGTGTCAAACTCAGGCGTAGAGAGGTTAAATAACTTTCCCACGACCACAATGATGTCATAACAGATTAAGATTCAATCTACAAGTCAACTCACAGTTGGATCACTGACCAACTAATCATGATCTGTTTTTGCTCTATAGACACAATCTATGCTGGTCTTTCAAAAACAACTACTTAAAGAAGACACATACATTTTTATTAACTTAGAACAGGTAACCTGTTCAGACAGAAAAAAATAAGAAAACTCTTGAAATATTGGCTGTCGTTGAACAGCAATTTCTATTTACATTAGTCATCCTGATTAGCCACTTACTAAGGTCTAGCTTGGCATACCCTAGAGAAATTCTGTGCCCACTACACCTAACAAGTGTGGCCTACCAAATTAGGTACAGAAAAGGATACTCACGTGTCACCATCTGCATCCTTTGAAAGAAACTGGTCTTGGGAGATGTTTGCCAATTTGCTTTCTTCCTGTTCTACTTGCCACTGAAAAAATGACTTCCCTAATTGTGTGGTGGTCACTGGATTTCCGATGATGTTCGGGAATGGCAGTGAAGTGCTTAGAGGGGCAGAGCCTGCATCATGGGCCACCATGGCCTCGCAGGCACTGGGGGGCATCATATTGAAGTTTTGCAGGTGGGAATCATTTTGTTGCTGAACACTGGGGGAGTTCTGAATGGGAACAGCAATATTCTCAGATTCCCGACTATTTAGAAGGGATGCAAAACTTTGATCTGGGCAGAACTGTGGTTCTTGACCATCATAGAGGTTTGGTTCATAACTGGGGGACTGGGAAGTTCTGGAATAAGGACCGTATTCCAGAGCTGGGTTGGGGGTGTAGTGCTGCGGCGGCGGTGGCTGCGGCAAGCTCTGGCTCTGTGGCGAATACTGGTACAGTGCTGTCTGATCCATCATGTGTGGGGAGCCGCTGACTTGGAAGGGTTGGTACTTCTGAGCTGGCGAGAAGATGTGCCCTCCGTGGAAGTCCTGACACTGTTCTCGCGGGGAGCCCTGCGGAACCACCACAGGGCTCATCCAGCTAACCTGGACAGTATTTAGGGAAACCGGGCTGCATTCATTCTTGATGTTGATGATGTTCTGAAGCAGATCGGCACCACTGTCCTGTCTGGGTTCGCTGTGATGACCATCTTCCATGCTCTCTGCAGGTGTTGGTGTCTGAGGTGGTGTCTGGAAAAGAAGAAAAAAGTAAGTTGCATGCTCTCTTTCAAAACTATTCCAGGAAAGATTTCCAAAGCGTATTCTGAGGAAAATAGAGAGATGCTTACCAAAAACTGGGTATGTAATAAAGCTGGCCTTTTGCAAGCTGGTCCATCAGACAGCGAATCAGGTCCTTTCCTTTTTCCACTATATGTTACCGTGTTCTTCAATTCTATACCCAAGAAAGGAATATGGAATCTGTGATCACTTTATTTTCTAAATTTTACCCATAATTACACCACATTATGTTACTCTAAAGCCCCCATAATACGAATAGAAGGAATTCTTACCTGTGAATTGCTCTCTGTTTGCACTTTGTGTCTATAAGAAAAAAAAGTTTCCAATTTAGTGACTATCAAATGGTTTCCTACTTAATGAACATCAATAAAACAGACTTATCTCTACCACTCTTTACAGCTCACCATAAATCTTTGATAGTTATCCTAGCAATATTTATTTTCTGTCTTAATTTTTACTCTGTCTTGCAACTTTCCCCATCTTCACTTTCATCTTAGTTCAACTAGGTCAAGACGAAATCAGTAAGGCCATCTGAGTTTTCCCTTTCTAATCAAGCTCTTCCATTTCAATTGAGCCCCATGAATTCCTTGCCTCCAACTTGTCTTCATTAAATTTCCCTTGTGTGCCTAGTACTGGGCTAAGTGACAGGAACAGCGGACAGAGACCAATATGCCCTCTATCCTATGACTTTGTGATGTGGTCTACAAAGACCTACTGGACCTAGGTCAGCAGAAAATAATAAAAACCCTGACAGAATAACCTCCCTGTCCTGACCCAAATCAAAAAATAGGTACCACCTTAAACTCATCCACAGCTTGGCCAGAAGCCTTCTGTTTGTGACTTCGGATATGCAGCAGTAGTTCCTTCACTGAGTTCTTCACACGAACGCCTTGAAAGGGTCCTCTCTGCTGCCTTCCAACGCCCATATGGGGTTCAACTGTTCAATAGAAAACAAAACACATACCAGTTAAATCTCTTTACAGGCACAAATCTTGATAATCTCAAAAGCATAGCTATCTAATGTATGAAGTCCCCAACCAACAGACTGCAAGGCCTTTCCGACTCACTTGGGTCCATGGCCTTGCATGTCAGCCCCCAGCCCTACTTGGTTCTTCATTTCCTATTACCTTTCTTCACCATGCACCCTAAGAAAATAAAGCTTGTAAAACTGTGGTTTCAGGGGCCCCCAGAGCCAACAGAAAAACCCAAAGTAAGCCCCTCTGTCTCTCAGCCCTGCCCATCCAAAAGACACAGTCACAGATCTTGCCACCGTCTCACAAATCTGTAATTATTCTTGACTTTTTAATAACCTGGAGGGAGCAAGCAATAAATGATGGATTTTTAGCATTTTCGAAACAAAGGCTGTATGTCGCCACAGAAATTTAAAGTCTACTAATTCCACTCACGTATGAAAGCACAAAATAAACTTCCTCCAAAGATCTCAATGTGCCAAAGTCTTAACAATCAACAATGTCTTAGATTTGTTTCTTGTTATTTCCCTCTGTTCAGCTATGCCAAGAAAGCTGCTTAAATTCACTAAGCTTAAACACAGTTCAACATACACACACAGGATTTCCCCTCACCAATCGTTTTTGGAATTGCTCACCTCGGCCTTCTAAGTAGAAAGGAAATAATCTCATTTCAATTTTAAAATACACTTAAAATGTAGTCTATGATTATAGCATTCCACTTCTGACCACTGCTATGTCACAACCTCTTGGGATGAGCCGAACACAAAGTAAACACGCAGAAAGTCAGGAAATGAATAATTGAGCCACTTAGTCGAGGGGGAGGGAAAGTAAGAAGATGGGAGAAGAAACAATGCCTAATTTGAATATACAGACATATAGATATATCAAAAGCATATAAGAGGAAACAATTCTATGTGGAGCAAATTAAACGACCAGTTGATTTTGTTTAAAATTAGGAAAATCTTGCCAGAACCTAATACAGCATTTCTCTGGAATGACAGCAGTTAATTCAACGTCACAGGGAGAAAAATTTAGTTTCAGAAATCCCCTATGTCTATGTGGTAAACCAAAGAACTAGCAAAACAGTTTCAGCCAGATGGAGACCAAATGTGAGAGAAAAGGTTCTAATACACACACACACACACACACACACAGTTTTTACATTTGCTACACATTTAACTTCAGGGAGAACCTTATAAGATTGAGGGGCTTAAATTACTTTTTAAGTGAAAGTGAAAAATCACTGTTTAAAATAAAAGACAACTGAAACAGAAGTGGCTAGCAGGAGGGAACACCTAAACGAGAATCTTCTTTAAAATCATGCTGATTAGACTTTCCAATATGTGAGATTATCTAGACGTTCTTTAGTCTACCCACAGGGCCATCCTGTTTTCCCTCAAGTTATGCAACTCGGCTTATTAAGAAAAGAAACTAACCAATTCATAACAGAAAAAAGGAAACATCATTTGTTTCTTTAAGATTTGGTTTAACCATTCTAAAGCACATAGAATAAAAACAAGACCACAGAAATTTGAGGCAGACTTCCCAAAATTCGAAAACATCACAAACTAAAGGTATAAACCGAGCTAGTTTTCAGTCCAGTTTCATCTTACATCTTGTGAATATCAGTTTCTTTCCTTTAACATAAAGTCCTTTTACTTAAAATTTCCACAAATACTTAGGAAAAAATAAGGTGACCTTAAACACAGTACTCAAACCTCACTGATGACCACAAGAAAAAGTTATATCTACGTCAGATCCAAAAACTCGCCACAAGCATACGATTTATGGCTTAATAAAGCTTTTTTTTTTTTTTTTTAAGAAAAAAGAGTGAGAGAAAATCTAATGTGATTCCTCCCCACCCCCAGAAGTCAGAGCTCTGCTCTCAGAAGCCCTTTGAGCTACCAGGCCAACTGGATGGCGCCCGGATTTTACAGATGGTCAAAGGGCATCGAGTTACAGTAAACCCCTAGCACAGCGCAAGTCGTCCAGTAATCGCCTAATAAACGATGGCTAGCGTGATGCCGCTAAGGAAGTCGCAGAGGACACAATTTCTGGTCGAGGTACTCCGCACCAGGGCGGCGCGGACCCTCCCCTCCCGGCCTATGGGCCGCCAGGAGACTGAGGAGACGGGGGTGCTGGGGGCGCTGAGACTGCCCCCGCCCGGGCCGGTGGGTACCTTGCAGCCGCTCCGCGCGCGTGCCGCCTCTCGGCCGGGACTCCACAGCCCCGCAGGAGGACACGGACGAGGCGGAGGAGAAGTCGGAGGAGTCGGAGCCGGGCGAGCCGGGCGCCGAGGGCCCCGACGCCGAGCAGATGGCGTCGCAAGCGCCCGGGGCCGCGGCTGGCGGCGATGCGCCGTAGAAATAGGCCAGGTTCAGCGGGCTGGTCATGAGGCCACCGTCGCCAGCCCTGTCCAGCAACCCCTCTCCGCCGCGGCTGTCGTCCAGCAGCTTGTCCACGATCATGCTCCCGGGCTGGGCGCTCGGGGACCCAGACTCCTGCGCCACCGGCTCGTTGCGCGCGGCTGCCTCCTGGCTGTGGCTCTGGCTCTGACGGACTCGGGGACCGACCGACGGGAGGACGGCGCGGGCACGGGCGCGGCCCGGGGCTGCCCGGCTATTTAACCGGCCTCCAGGGGCGGGGAGAAGGGGCCGCCGCCTCGCCTGCCTCCCCCGAGCCCGGCCGGGCCACTGACGGTGTCGGGGCCGCCTCCCCGGGGGCTCCTCCTCCGGATGCGTCCCGTTTCCAGTAAAATGTACAGGATGAGGCAATGTGCCCTCCGCCCTCGCCCCGCCCGCCCGGCTCCGCCCCGATTGACCGGTTGTTTTCTCCCCCTTCACCTGGAAACCCCGACCGAGGGCCGCCCTCGGCCTCCCGGACCGCGACCCCCCCCCCGCCGGCCTCCCGCCGGGAGAAGCCGTGCCTGGCACGCGGGCAGAAGGCGCGCGGCGTGGGGCTCCGGGCCTGCAGAGGTTGACGGGAAGGCGGGAAGGCGGCGGTGGGAACAGGTCGGCCTGGTTCCCGGGGAGTAGGAAGTCCTGGCAGCCGCGCGTTCCGCACTCCTCCGCCCGCCCTGGCGCGGCGAGCTTCCCGCCAGCTCCATTTAAGGCGTCTCTGGAAAGTTCCTACGGGCCTGTCTTCTCCAGCGCCTCAGAGCGGCTTTGTCCTCTTCACTTTGCGTTTGCCAACGTAGCTTTTGGCAGCGTCCCAAACTGAGAAAGACGTTGAAGCTATTTTTCTGTCCTCGAATTATAATCTGACAACTAAATATTTTTTGGCACAGCCCGGAATAAAAAACAGTGCCCTACACCCCTGTATAGTTCAGTACTGGAACAAAGCCATCTTAGCAAAATGATGAGTATACATACATGTATATGTCTGTATTCATATACATATAATTTTTTTCTTTCTGCGTATTTTTACATTTTACCCGATAAACAGGAATTTTGATCTTTCCTATCTTAAGTACTTTTTTTAAAGATTTATTTGAGAAAGAGATTGAGCAAGGGAGAGAGAGCACAAGTGGGAGGAGGAACAGAGAGAGAGGGAGAGGCAGACTCTCCGTCGCAGAGAGCCCCCAGGGGGGCTCCATCCAGGGACCCCAGCCGAAGGCAGACACCCAAACGACTGAGCCACCCACAAGTCCCCCTCTTATGTACTTTTTGATGGATTTATACAATTCTTTATCGAAGTCCTAAACCTTGTTAAAACCACGGCTGGGAGTTTGCAGGAGAAAAAGATGAATGATTATGTCCCTACTTTCAAGTACGCTATAATCTTATAGAAATGATAAGGTAAGCACACACATGCTGTATTAAAAGAAACCGATTATGATTAAACATCATGAAGGATACAAAGTCCAACAAGTGCCCTAAAAAGAAAGACAAAAAGTGGTGGTGGAAAAGAGGTCAGGAGGAAAATCTTTACAAAGGAGGTGACATTCCCTAAAGGATGGGTGGGATTTCAACCAAAAGCATTTACAGGAAGAAGGAACAGCATGGGCAAAAAAAATTAGGAAGAGTCAGATAAAAGCTTACAGTCCTGTTTAGGGTAGTCAAAGGAAAGATGATAACATAAATGTAATAAGTAACTTGGTGCCTTTGGGTGGAGCACCTCCAGTGGCAGGCTACGACACTGGGTCTTTAATAAACACTGAGTGAACACGAAAGAATTTGGGGCAAGCAAAATCAACCTGCAAGCAGCTTAGATGGGGTAAGACGGAGGGGCCCAGAGGCCATTAGGAATCACTGCAATAGTCCAGGAGAGAACTAACCCAACACTGGTACAGAGGCAATGAGGAAGAGGAAAGTAAATGGAAAGAAGGGGCAGGACAGCATTGCTAAGACAGAATCCACAGATCTGGACCTGTTGGCTGTCGGCAGCAATGAGCGGGTCCCCGATCAGGATGTGACTGGGGGCTAGATGACCAGGTGAACGGGGATGCCGGCTTCAGATCACAACCAAATCAGCAGAAGCAAAATCTTAAGGTTCCAGGAGGGAAGTAGGGAAACAGGAAGACAATGAGCTTGAATTGTTACTCAGTATTAATAGGTGACAGAAGATCCTGCTGGGAGTTACAAAGTAAATATTTACTTCTTTCTCAAAAGTACTGTATTGCCCCCAAAACTTCTTGATGTCTTTCCTTCTCCCAGTTTCTGGATTTTGGTAACTTTAAAAAAATGAAGAGGAAACGACTCCTTTGTATCTGCAGGAAATACAAGACTCCAGTAATTGTAGGTCTTCAGAAACCAAAATCACGTAAAGGATGCTCCCAACAAGGCGCTGGGCTTTCTCAATAAAATCTATTTGGGTACTTTTTTTCTCCCCACTAACATTTTATGTATAATAAAGGCCTTAAATGTTTATTCAAACAAATTCATGCACAAATATTTTTTTACAAAATTAATTCTCCCCCGAAAATTATTTCTGGTTTCACTTGGCATATAAAAATCCAAGCTCAAAAGCATAGCCTCTGGAGAACTTATAAATAAAATATGGTCAGTGAAAGACTAATGTTTCAGAATAAATATTCAAAGTTTTCTATGAAATGTCAAAGCAATCATATTGTTTGAGAAGACCATAAGTCCCAATACTCAGAAGCCCTCCCACATACAGCCAAGAATCCTTGTTTGTTAACATCACTACAAAAAGAAAATCTAAATATACTTTGCTTTATTTACATGTTGAAATATAAATTCCATTTGGTCTATGAGGTTGAATGATATGACACTACCATTGTTCTAATCAATGATAAAGCATTCATTCTCAGAGAGAGAGAGCTACCATGTTATGAGTACTCTCTGGAAAAGTCCACGGAGGCCAACAGCCAGCATCAACTGGACAGCTATGTGAGAGAGCCATTCTGAAAGCAGACCCTCTACCATGTCAGGCTTTCAGATGTCTGCACGGACCAACATCTTGACTGTAGTCTTAGGAGCAATCTTGAGCCAGAATTCCCCCAAAACCACTTCCGGATCCTTGACCACAGAAACTATATTTAAAAAATGATGTCTTAAGAATTTGCCCAAGGTCACACTGCTCATCACTGGGTGAAAAAATTAAAATCCTCGTCGATCTGACTCTAGAGCCTGATCTTTTGCTTTAAAATGGAGATCAGAAGACTCATTTCCTCAAGGCTCAGATACTGTCTACATATAAAGATACGAAAAAAGATGAAAATGACAAAATGACAGATCAGACAGATCCCTGACTCATGAAAGGAGAATTCTGCTCCAAAGCAACTGGAAGAAACTGTAAATAAGAAATAAAAATATGACGATGGCTACCTTTCCCTTGGCTTTATAGATGTTAACAATTTACCTTATGTATCTTATACGATAGAACATTTCTGAATGGTGCCAGTTAAGTTGTAACATCATTTTGAGGTCAATCATTCAAAGTTTTTTAAAAACATACTGATTTTTTAAATGTAGACTTAATAAAGTTTTCAAAAGCCAGGAATTATTTGGTGCAACCTTTCAACTGGAGATGAAAAAGCCAGTGAAGTATTTTACAGGGTAAGTTATTGTACTGCATTAGCTAAAGAAGTGAACATCGTAGGTTAGAGATTAATAAAGCCTGGGAGAATTCATTTTGCTAAATGCCTTCTAGACGAAAAAACAGCAAAAGAAGTAACAGCCCTGCCCTTCCCAATAATATAGCAACTCATCAAATTAAGATTCGACTGCAAACATGAAAGCTGATCTTGTCTGCAGTACTGCGTGTTTGCATTAGAAATGGATAGATCTACAGACTGTCTGGACTTGCTATTTTGGTTGTATTCATCAGGTATTAGCACTGGCTAATCACCAAAGATCTTTTATATGAATGCTTAAAAACAAACATAAGAGGGTGCTGAGATATTCAAAATGTACAATAATCTTCTTGAGTCTCATCATTTATCCTGGAACAATTGTATTGACATTTGCACTGATGGTACAAAAGCAATGGTGGGTAAGCTGCTGGTGCCTTACAACAAATCAGGTCAGTGCCAACAAAATGAAACAGCAGTCATCGTTTTCATCACCACCACACACTAGCAGAAAAGAAAAAAGCCAGGTTCAGTTAAGAAAGTCCTAGGCGAAACAGTAACAGTTATTAATTTTATTAAATATGGACCCTTGAAATATACATATTTTTAATATTCTATAATGATTTTCTGGAAAAACACTTGGTCCATTAGACTGAATGAATTAAATGATAAGACACACTATTTGTTCCACTCCAATCCCATTTGAGTTGTGAGTTGAACTAGTCATGACTTTTCGTGGAGTACCAATTTATTTCACTGACAAATTGTGGTTATTCTGACTTGAATGTTCATCAGTTTTCTTTTTGGTTTTTGTTTTGTTTTGTTTTGTTTTAATGAACAAAGTAAGGCTGTCATGTCAAGAAACAACTGACAGTATTTGTTGTCAATGATAAAATCCAACCCTTCAAATGAAAATTCTAATTTGGGAACTTTCTGCCTGACACACTGAACCTGATACCTTTCCAGTATTTTATTTTATTTTATTTTATTTTATTTTATTTTATTTTATTTTAAGATTTTATTTATTTGAGAGAGAGAGCATGAACAGGAGTTGGGGCAGAGGAAGAGGAAGAAGCAGACTCTCCGCTGAGCATTGAACCCTACATGGGGCTCGATCCCAGGACCCTGAGATCATGACCTGAGCCCAAGGCAACACTTAACCAGCTGAGCCACACAGGCGCCCCTTTAAGATTTTATTTTTTTAAGTAATCTCTACACCCAATGTGGAGCTTGAATTTACAACCTGGAGATCGAGTTGCATGCTCCACCGACTGAGCCAGCCAGGGTCCCCCATACCTTCCCAGTATTTGAGGATGTTTTTGATGAGGTCAGGGGTAATATGTTATTAACAAATGTGACTTTTTAAATATTATTTAGTGAAATGTGGTAATATTTGGAAAATTTACATAACTCAATATTTTTCAATATTTTCCAAATGAAGAATGCAAGATGTTATAAAATCATACATGAGTAAAAGATCCATTCGAGGTGGGAGAGAGACCAATAGATATTAATGTATTAAGAGTACAAAAAAGTTCACTGATATGGTTTCAGATTCCATATTGCATTTATCCTTTGATGAACCACCATTTGGTATAATACCAAAGAACAGCCACAATTATCTGAAGACTTAAAACATTTCTTCCTTTTCCAATTACATATCTGTATGAGGCCAGATTATCTTCATAGATTTCCACCAAAACAATATATTACAACAAATTAAATGCAGAAACAGGTACAAGAATCTGTCTTCTCAGGGCACCTGGTGGCTCAGTGGGTTAAGCAGCTGCCCTCAGCTCAGGTCATGATCCCAGAATCCTAGAATCGAGCCCCGCATTGGGCTCCTGGATCATCAGGGAGCCTGCTTTTCCCCTGCCTGCCACTCCCCCTGCTTGTGCTTTCTCTCTTCCTCTCTCTCTCTCTCTGTCAGATAAATGAATAACATCTTATTAAAAAAAAAATCTGTTTTCTCTAAAGCCAGACATTAAGAGACTTGCAAAAATGTAAAACAATACTGCTCTTCTCATTTTTTTTTACTTTTTTTAATTTTCTACTGAAGTATAGATGACATACAATGTTACATTATTTTCAGATGTACAACATATTGATCCAACAATTCTATACATTATGCAATGCTCTCCTTGATAAGTATAGTCACTGTCACCATATGTTATTCAATATTATCGATTTAATATTTAATATTATTGTATTCCCTATGCTGTACTTTTCATCTGTGTCTTGTTTTATAACTGGAAGCTTGTACCTCTTAATTCTCTTTATCTATTTTGCCCATCCCCCTACTCACCTTCCCTCTGGCAAACACCAGTTTGTTCTCTGTATGTAAGAGTCTGGTTTTTTGTTTGTTTGTTCATTTGTTTTGTTTTTTTAGATTCCACATATAAGCAAAGTCATAGGATATTTGTCTTTCTCTAACTTATTTCACTTAACATAATATCCTCTAGTTCTATCCATGTTGTTGCAAATGGCAAGATTTCATTCTTTTTTGTGGTTGAGTAGTAGTCCATTACACACACACACACACACACACACCCCATATCCTCTTTATCCACTCATCCATAGATGGACACGTGGCTGCTTCCATTTGTTGGCTATTGTAAATAATGCTGCAATAAACGAAGGGGTGCATTATCTTTTTAAATTAGTGTTTTCATATTCTTTGGGTAAATACCCAGTAGTGGAATTACTGAATCGTATGGTATTCTTATTTTTAATATTGTGAGGAAACCTCCATACTGTTTTCCACAGCAGCTACACTAATTTACATTCCTACCAACAGTGCATGCAGGTTCCCTTTTCTCCACATCCTCACCAACACTTGTAATTTCTTGTCTTTTTGATACTAGCCATTCCGCCTGGGGTGAGGCAATATCTCATCGTGATTTTCATGTGCATATCCCTGATGATGAGTGATTCTGAGCACTTTTTCAAATGTCTCCTAGTCATCTATATGTCTTCTTTGGAAAAATGTCTATTCAGTTCCTTATGCCTCCTTTTTTAATTGGATTTTTTGTATTTTCAGTGTTGAGTTGTGTAAGTTTCTTTATATATTTTGGATACTAACTCCTTATGGGATATATGATTTGCAAATATCTTCTCCCATTCACTAGGTTGCCTTTTTGTTTTGTTGATGGTTTTCTTTGCTGTGTGAAAGCTTTTTATTTTGGTGTAGTCCCAACCGTTTATTTTTGCTTCTGTTTCCCTTGCCACAGGAGATATATCCATAAATATGTTGCTAAGGCCTATGTCCAAGAGATTACTACCTATGTTTCCTTTTAGGAGTTATATGGTTTTGGGTCTCACATTTAGGTCTTTAATCCATTTTGAGGTTTTTGTATGGTGTAAGAAAGTGGTCCAATTTCATTCTTTTGCATGTAGTTGTCCAGTTTTCCCAACACACACCATTTATTAAAAGACTGTCTTTTCCCCATTGCATACTCTGGCTTCTTTTGTCATAGATTAACTGACATAGATATAGGCCTGGGTGTATTTCTGGGCTCTCTATTCTGTTTCATTGATCTTTGTGTCTGTTTTTGTGCCAGTACCATACTGTTTTGATTACTATAGTTTTGTAGTATATCTTGAAATTAGGATTGTGATAACCTCCAGTTTTGTTCTTCTTTCTCAAGGCTGCTTTAACTGTTTGAGCCATCAATTTTTTTTCTGGTTTAGAAAATACAGTTTTTAAAGTAGGTAAGTAAACATTTTTTTAAATTTTATTGATAGAATGTAGGCAGTATCATATGATTCAAACTAAAGTTCCAGACTGTATTAATAATTGTTGAACACCTGGTTCTGGAAACTTCCTCTCCTTTACATTTCTATTTAAAATGTCTAAGACAGGCCTTCATCTCTCACCTGAGTCAAATGATTACCCATCAACCTTGCCCACTTAAAATCTACCCCCAGACTGCCATGAGCATATGCTACCTATGACCAAATCTAAGAATTCCCCTACCCTATTTATGGATCCTACGATGGCTCCCTATCATCTTTAGCATCAAGTTCAGTCTTCTTAGAATGGCAAGTGTCCAAGCCCTGCCTTCCTCACAAGCTTCACCTTCCTCATTAGCTGCAGTAATACCAAACTGAATAGAGTTTCCCACAGCTCTGAGACTTCACTTCTGCTTTTCACTCTGTGAAATGTTCTCCCCTCCCTCACCTCCCATCCACCACCCCTGGAGCCTTCCCTGACCCTCCTCCCCCCACCCTCACTCACCCTCAGTCTGGCTTAATGGCCCCTTTTCTATGTTCCCACAAAGATTTCCGTCAGGACTCTCATGTTGTGTTGAAATTACCCATTTAGGAGTCCACTTCCTCTACTCCACCATAAGCTCCCAGCCCATGTATCCCTTGTAAGTGCCAACCACCTGTTACTTAGTATCCATTTAATTGAATGGTGCATTTTTAAATAGTTATATTTTAAATGGTTATATAAGTGCCTACATAATATCTTGCCTTTTGTCTCTTAATCCACAAAATCTAAAGTATTTACTATTGGGTGAAGTATAGAAAAAGTTTGCCAACCCCCACTTTAAGCAACAGTGCTGCTCAGAGGCACTACAGTGTCATGGCTTTGAAACGTGCAGACTCAGCTCTAGCACTTACCAGCTGTGTGATCTTGTCCCCTAATCTCTGAGCCTCAGTTTACTGACTGGGTGGCTTACAAATGAAGATTTATTTTCTCACAGTTCTGTAGGCTGGAAGTCCAAGATTAAAGTCCCAGCAGGGTTGGTTTCTCCTGAAGCCTTTCTCACCAGATCCACGTATGGCCTTTTCTATGGACGCTCATCCCTGGTGTCTCTTCCTCTTCTAATAGGAACACTAGTCAGATTGGATTAGAGCACATCCTAATGGTCTCATTTTAACTTAAGTACCTCTTTAAAAGCTCTGTATCCAAATACAGTCACATTCTGAGGTACTAGGGGTTAGGGTTTCAACATATGATTGGGGGGACAATGGGGGGAGAACGCTTCAGTCCATAACAAATAGGTTTGATGTAGCTGGATTTTAGAGGTTCTGAAAAACAGGCATAGCACTTTAGTTACGATATGGGAGGTCATGGGGTCCAATTATGGTCAAGCAGGGAAAAACATGGATAGCATAGCTTTCCTAAATAAATTTCCAGCTGCTCTTTTTTTTTTTAAGATTTATTTATTTATTTATTTTAAGATTTATTATTTATTTATTTTATTTATTTATTTGAGAGAGAGAGAGCATGAGCAGGAGGGGCAGAGGGAGAGAGCGAGAATCTCAAGCAGACTCCATGCTGAGCATGGAGCCCGACGCAGGGCTCAATCTCACAACCCTGAGATCATGACCTAAGCTAATGAGCTAAAACCAAGAGTCAGATGCTTAACTGACTACATGACCCAGGCACCCATCCAGCTGCTCTTAAATGTGATGGTAATGAGAATGAGGACCCGTGGGGTAGATGCAAGCATTTTGGACAAGGAACTAACAGATCTTTTTTTACAGTGGAATAAAGGTGCTGAAAGAGTTAAATCTTTAGGTCCTCTAGAGATTTCCAGAAAAAAAAATGAAGATAATCTTTTAGTGGGGGTGGAGGAGCAAAGGAAGGATATGGCAAGTTTGGTTTTAGATCTCTTGATGATACACTTGGCAACATGGAATTAGAACTCAGAGAAAAGGTCAGAGCTGGAGATAGGAATGTGGACTCTTCACACAGGTCAGAGTTGAATCTACGGGAGTGGGGGAGCTTGCTTAGAGTTCAAAAAACATAGGAGACAAAAACTCTCAGTTCTCAAACTGCTTTGCTGTCACCTAGGGTTCGGGAGATAGTTTTCCAAGACCTCTCTAGCTAAAGTAGCACCTCTCGCTCTCTCCCTTTGCCTTGCTTTGTTTCTCTTCATAGCACAGTGTTACCACCTGGCATTATATTTATATGGCTATTTTGTTGTCTGTCTCTTCCCAGGAGAATGTAAGCTCCATGAGGGCATAGACTGTCTTTTTGTTCAGTACTCTGGAGGAAGGTCCAGAACACTGTAGGTGCTCAATAAATATTTACTGAGTTAACCTATAAATAGATTAATTTTTATAATCAGTAGAATTTAATTTGATAATAAATTGCTGAATATTGTCTTTTTATCTTAAAATAAAATTTTGTTCTTTAACAAATACCTTTGGATAAATGAACACACACATATACTTGAGAATCTTGACATTTACAACCTAAAAACTTAGTTTTGTTTTTGTGTTTTCCCTTAAGTTGTGATATTTCCCCAAATCAAGAGCACCTAATCCCTTCTCTGCAACAGTATTTATTTATGAGAAAATAAATGTGACTTTCTTTAAAAATCCAGGCATTTCAGCAATGTGGTTGCTCTTATCAGATAATCTCTTCGCACCTACTTTTTTTTCTTTTTAAATTTTCGTGGTAGGTAATTTGTGGCATCATCGGTTTCTGTCAGGTCTCTTTACCTTTTACTCACCATACCTGTACTGAAAGATTCCTATATCATTGTACCTATGTGGGCGGCAACAGTCCATACAAACATACGTTTATCACTTTTCTTTATAATTTTCTCCAGGAGGACTGCTCGTCGTGCTATGGTGTCTCATGAAATACAGTTATAGGTAGTATAGTCATTTAAACCAAGTCCTCCCTCCTTCTTTTTTCTAAGGAATCATAATGAAAGAAGAATCTGAATCAGTTTATATTTCATACAGGTGAAGACTGTTGTTAAATCTAGCTTCTCTTTTTCAGGTAGTATGAGTGGTACAAATGGCACTAGAATTATGGGGTAAAGTAATTTAAAGCAATAGTTCTCCAAAAGATGGGGAACTCCTCCTTACAGGACTATTCGGAAGCACTGAGGAAGTGTTTTCAAGAACCACATGACCCCGTGTTGAAGATAGAAGTGGCCAGAGAGCACCTTACTGATGGGAGTGTAGCCTATGTCTCAGGTGTGTAAAGTAAAGGCTTGAGAATCACCCACGGGTCAGGCATTCTGAGAGTTAAAGCAAACAGAACACATGAAACTAAAAGATAACTGGTTTCTATCTATCCTCTACTCTTTATTTCAGGGTTGGTTTGGTGTTTTGTTTTGTTTTTTTCTTTTTCTCTCTCTCCTTTTTTTTTTTTTTCTTTTGGTCCCCCAGACCCTGTTTGCTAGAATTTTATGGAACTTTTAAACTGTAAAGGAAAATATAGGCTGATGAGAAGAGGGCACTCTGCAGGGCAACGGGACAAGTCTGTAAAATCCAGAATGAGGTTAAGAAATGAAATTTGAATATGCTTGTTAGAAACAGAGAAACAATGGAAAGATGTGTACAGGTTACTAAACCTCATGGCCAATTTAGTGCATCTTTAGTAATTGTTTATTATAGTAATAGTTTTCTGACTTACACATTCTACCATTATGATTTTTAAAGTTTTATTTATTTGTAAGTAATCTCTACACCAAATGTGGGGCTCCAACTCGCAATCCCAAAATCGAGTTTCATGCTCTCCCAGCTGAGCCAGCCAGGTGCCCCATACAATTATGATTTTTTTTTTTAACACACTGGCTTCCTAACCAGTCTGCATCAATGTGAAATTGCTCTGGGGGGACGGGAAATGCTAGAGAGACCCAAGTCATAACTAGACAGGTTTTTGTCCAATATGTAATCTATTCCTCCCTGGTCTGCCCAACCATACACACACAAATAGGTGGAGATTTACTCAGTGGTCATAATAATTATGGGAGTGGGAAAGGAACTGAAATATATTGTCTAGGATGTGTCAAATACTTTACATATATTGTACACTATCTTGCGTGATTTTAGCAATTCGATTTAGATACTAATATCCCAGTTTATATGTGTCTGTGGGATTGTGCTATGGCAGCCCCAGCTAACGCACTATCCCATCATACTTCCACTTACTACTCAACATGCAGTCCTTATGAGTGATCCTGGAAAGCAGCACACTAATTCTTGTCCCTAACATTTTGGGGGTGGGGTGGGCAGAGGGAGAGCGAGAGAGAGAATCTTAAGCCCTGACATAGGGCTCGATCTCAGAACCCTGAGATCACGACATGACCGAAATCAAGAGCTGGACAATTAACCAACTGAGCCATCCAAGTGTCCCTCTTGTCCCTAACTTTTATCCAAGCTAGAATTACTGCCTGATTTTCTTCATCCCTTCCTTAAAAGCATAGGGTTTTGAAGTCAAACAAACCTGGCTTCAAATCCCAGCTCCATTCACTTAACAATCATGTAGCTTTAATTAACTTCTCTAAGACTGTTTTCGCATCCATAGAATGGAAACACCAACTGCATTCAGTCAGTATGTAGGTAAAGGAGGTAGTGTACGTGATATGCCTAGTACCACTCCCAGCACACGGTATACATTCAATGATGAGAGTTATAATTATTATCCATTTTGCAAAGCTCCATTAATACTTGCTTCTTAAGCATTCTGGCCTCCTTGGGCCACCAGCCAAACTTGAAGAGAACACAGAAGGGAATCATGGAGTCAAGTCTGGACTTGACTACAGAGTCTTGATGCCACTGAAAATGTTGGAGTTCATGTCATAAGCCATGTGGAACCTTTCAGGATTTTTGAAGAGCGAAAAGGATGACCAAAGCCATGCTTTAGGAGGGACAAAGCAGCAGCCAAATGTAGGTGATCAGGACAGACAGTCTGCAGTAGTGACTGGTCCTAAAAGATGGAAGGAGGGTGGTATCTAGGGGAATAGAAAGTGGGGATTGTTTAGAGAAATATTTCAGACATACTCTGTGGGGCTGGCAACACAGTGCACACAGAAAGATGGGAGAGAGGCAGAAGCAACTCCAACACCTTAAGGCTGATAGAGTGGTAGCACCACAAACACAAATGGGGAGGCCAGGTGAAGGAGAGTACAGGAGGCATCGAGCTGATTTTAACCTCCACATTCCACACCCTGTGCTGATCCTACCACTGCCTCTCGCCCCGTATCTGCAGTCTGATCAGGGCAGTCTCCATGCCCTTTCCTTCCAGTAAAATTTCAAGAAGCCATTTCAAAATTAATTCACACTGAGGCATAGAAATCTTTAACAAAGGTTATTTGCATTTTAAAATGAACAACAATGAAATCTAGATAACTGACAAACATAAGTGAGGTATGAGATGGAGAGAGCATCTCCCTCGACACTATTCTCACTATACCTTTCCTTTCCTATTTGCTACAAACACTTTGTCTGGCTGCAATCTGGCACCATCCCTAGACTTTGACATTAGTGTTGTGTCTAAGAACCCCTTTCTTATCCTAATACTGGATGGTGTTCAATGCCACAGGAAAAAAAAAAAAAACTGTTTTCATTGCCTGTTTAAAAGATATGAAGCATCAGCACAGAGCAGCAAGACTGGGAAGGTCCGTGACATATCAGTGTCTGCCACCTTCAGACAGTTCTAGGTCATCTGTCATGCTATAAGACATGCCAAGGATAAATCCAGCAGTCTTGTCCAGCGATCATTTTTGGTTTCCTCCAACCCTTGTCTTCCATAATTAAATCCACCTCCTTTACTCTTTGCAAGGGTATGAAATAGAAATTTCTTACAGTCTTCAAAATAGTTTGTCACAGATTAGAAAATAATTTAAAATTCATTTTTTTTTCATTCTGGGTTATTCTGATTTTTTTTTCCCATTCTGTGTTCAACCAAAATTCACGGAGTGACCATGTGCTTACACTGCAGAGGTGAGGGAAGGAATTGGATGAGAGAAAGAGGAGGGTGAAAATCTGATGTCACACAATTCCCATCCTCAAGGTGTTCTCGGTTCAGTTCATCTTCATTCACATCTGTGGATTACCTCTGTGGCTCTGATCCTTGAACCTCCCATAAGCCTCTTTAGGTTTCTTTTAAATGTGAGAATCCATAGCAAGGGGTGCACATTTTCAAAAGGATCTGACCCATATGGAATCTAAGTGCATTACCTCAGTGATTCTCATAGGAGTTATTCCCAGCCATGCATTTGTTTGTAAGTATGTACATTGTAATATGTGGACAAGCAAGGGTGAGGCTGATTTATTTAAATAGTTGTGGTGCTGAATCATTCTACAGATTATTTATTCTGAATTTCCTATCATTTTCTGTCATATATTCATGACACAAATATTTTTTAACTGCCCTTCACCAAACACTGTACAAAATGAGTTAAAAAGCAATGATCATGGTGCTATAGAAAATAGTAAAGCAGTTCCACAAAATATTAAACATAGAATCACCGTGTGATCTAGCAATTCCACTTCTGGGTGTCACCCAAAAGAATTGAAAGCAGGAACTCAAACAGATTCTTACACACCCACGTTCACAGCAACATTATCCACAAGAGCCAAAAGGTACAAGCAAGCCAACTGGCCAATGAGGGAGGAATGGATAAACAAAATGGAGTATATACATACAACGGAATATTATTCAGCCTTTCAAAAGAAGAGTTTTTGACACATGCTATAACACGGATGAACTCTGAAGACGTTACGCTAAGTGAAATAAGTCAGTCACAAAAGGACGAATGTTGCATGATTCCACCTACGTGAAGCCCCTAGAACTGTCAACTTCATAGAGACAGAAAGTAGAATGGTGGTTGCCAGGGGCTGAGGGAGCGGGGAACAGGGGTTATTGTTCAGTAGATGTGGATGTTCAGTTTGAGAAGATGAAAAATTTCTGAAGACGCATAGTAGTGACAGTTGCACAACAATGTGAATGTACTTAATGCCTGCCCCCTGTTCTATACACTGAAAAATAGTTAAGATGGTAAATTTTATGTCACATATATTTTATCACAATTTCTCAAAATAGTAAAAACATTTAAGGATATAATAGAAGAAAATATTCCTGAAATAAAGAAATATGGGAGGGGGAATCATCAGAAATCATCCCTCTTCTGGAAGCAGGTACTTTATTTATTTTTTAATATTTTATTTTTTTGACAGAGAGAGAGACAGCCAGCGAGAGAGGGAACATAGGCAGGGGGAGTGGGAGAAGAAGAAGCAGGCTCCCAGCGGAAGAGCTGGATATGGGGCTCAATCCCAGGACCCTGGGATCACGCCCTGAGCCGAAGGCAGATGCTTAATGACTGAGCCACCCAGGCACCCCTGGAAGCAGGTACTTTAAAAAACTGTGGCAATGATGCAGACACAAACCAAGACACAAAGAGAGAACAAGCCAGGAAAAAAATCTCTGTGACCTCAAGTGAATAAGTACATGGAGAGCATTTACAGTTGTGTGTCCAGCCTCATTTTCATCATCACACCACGTAAGGAGACTTTTCAGACATTTCTTCCCTAACTGTCACCTGATGAAAGTTTAAAACCACAGATAAACTCTACATCTGTTTATGTACTATTAGGGTCCTTTACAAGGCCACAAACCACTGTAATATCTAAGCTATTTCCCTCCCCCAAGAACCAATTTTGCCCTCTTGGGGATACTATCACGCTCTTGGGGAAGGCATGATTTACTGTATTAGCCACCCTAAAAGTGGGTGCCATGACAAATAGCAAATTTGACTGAAATAATCACAGGACCAGGAATGCACACATACTAACCGACACTAAAATGTATCGAAAAGTCTTATGCCAATATTAAAACTTTCTGTACACTACTAAACTCCTGAACAAAAAGTGAGAAATTCATTCTTACTGTCTTCAAACATCTGGAAGTTGTGATTGTACAGATACAACATTAAGATGACTGACAAAATTTTGAAAAGTTTAATTCAGATATTTGGTATCATGTAAATAATGTAGCATTACCACTGCTGTTTAACATAACTGTGGCAGAATTTACTTTTCTATATGGTACAATGACATATACAGATTTTAAAGAAAAGCTCCATAATTGTGAACTAGAATTTAAGGAGTCTTAAAATTCTGCTACTCTAAGTGTGGACCTTGGGCCAGCCTATTACCACATGGCAACTTATTAAATATGCAGAATGATAAGCTCCGCCTTAGACCTACTGACACAGAATCTGTAGTTCAACAAGATATCCAGATAATTCTCATGCATATTAAAGTTTGAGAAGAACTACTTTAAAAGACAACTATCAAAATCCTTCCTTAACTCAATAGAGCATTTTATTTTTTAACCAAGTAGATTAATTTCTCCACTCATACTATAGAGCCTATAGGAAATGCAAACTAGAAAAAGAGCATACAAAATTGTTAAAGAATCAGCAGATACAAAACATGCAAATTTCTATCCTGGGGGCTCCCTCTGAAATAAGGTAATTCGGGTAGTTACCTAACTCACTCTGCATTAGCAGGGATAGTAGAGAACAGGTGAATGGGTTTTTTAGGTGCCCACTGTTCCTCTTCAGAAGCAGTAGCAGTGGGCCCCATCACCAGAGCTTTGACTAGCAATGCTCTTACAAGCCTTAGCTTTCTAGCACAGAAGGAAATGTCCTGTGAGAAGCAGGGGTAACAAAGGGTGGGATTTCCCTTTCTTTATAATCCCAAGTGTTATGTCCAAAAATGGCTTCTCCCATCCACTAGCCCATCCACTCTCATCAGTTCCACCAGATAGCTTTACTATTGTAGGTATGAAAGATTTTCCTATGGTCTTCTTAAAATAGGAAGGCTTATGTGGTTACCAACTAAAACTTTATCAGTTAAATCTGAACCGGAAGTAGGGGGTAGCCAGGTGTGACCTAGAGAAAGGCAAGGACCCTGGGGGAATCAGAGCCCTGGAAAGAGGTTGACCTCTCCCCATAGTATTCTGCTAATATCCCAGTGGCCTGGTGGCAAGGGTACTAGCTTTAGAGACAACACCCTCAGATTCAAATCCAATCTCTGCCACTTACTACCTAGGGGATCTTGAATCAATTGCTCAATCCCTCTGAGCCCCAATTTCCTCACCTATAAAATAACTCCAATGCTATTAGGAGGGCTAAATGAGATCTTGCTGGTCAACTCCCAGAATTAGCGTTTAATAGATGTTAATTCCCTGCTGCTAACTCCCCCAAAGGAGGAAATATGTTCATCTACTAAATTTGGAAGGAAAGCGTTTTACCTCACAGTCCCAAATTAAAGGAACAGGAAGTGCTTTAATCAGAAACCACATATGCTAGCTTTAAAGAGCAGCTTCACCGAAACCGTAGGGGGCACGATGCTCTCGAGCCTGTTAAAGATTACATAACTCTGAAACTGCCAGTCGGCAGAGAGCTGAATTCCCCTCTCAGACGTATGCATGTGTTCTCCTCTCATAGAAAATAGTGGAAATTCAAATTGGTTAAAAGCATACTAAACCACCAAAATATCTTAGTTCACAAGAAATCACAGTACAATGCCTATAAGTAAAATTCACAGTAACTTTGAGGCAACTTCAAAAATTGATTTAAGATATCCAAGAATCTTAGAAATTTTAGAAAACATCCCACTGCCCATCTTGACTACATCCGCCAAGGTCAAGGTAACATCTACAGCCCACTTGGTTAGAGTTATCTGCCTTTCTCACCCTCAGGCGTTCAGCACCAGGCCAAGTTCAGCCTCCTGATCTTCCTGTTAACCTGGGGGGGAAGAAATCGAGAAGCCACCAGATCAGTCAGCTATAAGCCAAAGGGAAATGGTTTTCTCAGGAACAATTCATGCCCTCTTTAGCGGCTCTTTAACTTCGGAGAGGGTTTCTTTGGTTCTTTCAGGGCAAAGTAGAAGGAGAAAAGTTTGCCTCCTTTCCTCAGTAAGGAAAAGTCTACATATGGGCAACTAAATTATGCTGACCGCGGTCACCACCTCCATGTTGGAACGGATGCTGCCAAAAATTTAACGTTATACGTGCTGTGCACTGATTTCTTGTGCCTCTCATCCCAGACTGCCACTTCTGTGGTCCCAGGGCTCTTCACCTGTACCTTGCCAACTGTGCCTTTAACTGAAGCCAAATAAAAAGACTTCAGGATTCTCTTCATGTTTCAATGATCTGTTTGGCTGATCCACTCCTCTACCAGAGATTATTGAGGGTAGTGAATAAGCCTTGCAAATGTTTCTCTCCTTTTACTGTCTAAACAACCTACTATCTAAGGCAAAAAAATATTTCACCTGCCCAGATAATGTATTTCTTTAGATGGCAAATTTAAAGTGGGGGAATATATATAAGCACCAAGTGCTTAAAATGTACATAATAAATGTCATCCTCTTTGGGACACACCCACCCCTTGACAGCCAGTTTACAAATCCACTAATCCCTGTGGAGAGAATCTCTACTCCACCCTACCTAGAAAAGCATTTTTATTCACACAAAATTCCTTCAGATACTTTATACAGATTGTCATAAATCTGGGGGTCCAACCAAGACATCAAATTTCAGGGTCTCCCTCATTCATAAAATTGTCTTGTAATACTTGTCTTTAATTTTACAGGGGTAACATAAGAATTAATGAGGGCATTAAATGAGTGAGAAAGTATACCTCTAAACCCACACTCAAACCTGGGAGATTTCTGCCTTCGACTATCATAGTTCTACACCACAGACTAAAGATAAATTGTTATATGGAATTTATGGTACTTCCATCAGGCATCCTATCCATCTCCTCAATCAGCATCTTAGTCCTTCCTGACCCTTCAAGGCAAACAGATGCGATTCATGGCTATTATCAAGCTATAGAAATATCCCAGATTATTTCCCAAAAAACATTGCCCCCCAATATTTTGCCCCCAAACAGGTATGATCACCCAAATATCAGAAAGTGATTTCAAAGAAAGGAATCTGAATATGGGGAAAAAAGCTTAGCATTTAAGATACTTTTTCATACTAAATATCAAATAATAAAAATATACCTTTGTGTTTGAAGAGCCAAGTCATAGAAATACGTAAAGGCAAATCAATTGTTTCCAGCTGTAATCAGCGATAATAAACCCAAGTACGTGAGAGCATGAGAAAGATGATCAGTTTCCTTTTGAGGTTACATGATAAGCAGCAGCAGTTAAGCAGCCTGTTTCTCTAAAACTCGGCGTCTGACCTCGTGGCAAGAAGAGGCCAGCCCCTCTCCCTGTCCCCCTTTATAGCGTCCGCTGTCTGTTCAGCACTCTAGAGGCATGGGGGCGGGGGAAGCTAAGGACCTATTTTCTAAAATACAGAATACAGTCAAACGGCCATTCGAAAGGGATTGCGTGGGCACGGAGGAGGGGCGGAGGAGGCGGCGGGGAGGGGGCAACGAGGACTAAGTTTGTGGATTTTTTTCTGCATATTGGAAATTCCCAAGCCAAAAAGGTACCAACCCGAGTCCCGGACATTCCCCCTCGAGGGCCGGCTCCAAGACCTGGACTGGAATCCCGCAGAGGAATCAGAAGCAAATCTAAAACCAAAACATTTTTCTTAGGGATGCCTTTTTAAAATCTCAATGAATCGGGGCGCCTGGGTGGCACAGCGGTTAAGCGTTTGCCTTCGGCTCAGGGCGTGATCCCGGCGTTATCGGATCGAGCCCCACGTCAGGCTCCTCTACTATGAGCCTGCTTCTTCCTCTCCCACTCCCCCTGCTTGTGTTCCCTCTCTCGCTGGCTGTCTCTGTCTCTGTCGAATAAATGAAATCTTAAAAAAAAAAAAAAAATCTCAATGAATCCACACCGGGCGTTAGCGTTGCTTCCCCATCTGATTCACCTTCTCTTCTTATTTAGCTTTTTTTCTGTAGGCCTTCAAGGGGGGGCGAGGGGGAGCGCGATACTTCCTACAACACAGCTTTTCAAACTATGGCAGTCAAAAAGTAGCATCGCTATCATGTGCCTTCAGTGATAAAGGATTATCTGAGACATAAATAAAACAGTGGTTCTGTAACAAGATTACGTTATTTTCACTTGGGCAAGGGCAGGGGATAGAGTGGGGTGAATTTAAACAGAGAATGAACTATTGCATAACATTTAAAGGATCTTGCCTATGACATTTGGTTTCACTGTGACTCCGTTTCCTTTTGGGACACTTACAACTGGAATCCCTGTACCGCTTCACACCCCACCCCCACCCCCGCAGGGTTAAAATCCAGCTTTATAATTAGACCGGAAATGTCTGGTTCTCCAACAGGAATGGGCATCTAGAGCTAAACACCAGAAGGTCCTTAAAACTTTAACAGAAGATCATTCTTCCTGACTTCCTCGCATTTAATGGCGAATATTATTATAGCAAAATATGAGGCACGCCTAGGTGTTGTGAGAGATCCAGTCCTGTGTGAGGCTCCCTGCTTAGTGTGGAATCTGCTTGAGAGATTCTCTCTCCCCCTCTTCCTCCCCCTCTACCCCTCCCTGCACTCGTGCTCTGTCTCTCAAATGAATAAAATCTTTTTTTAAAAAAGCAAATTATGATACTTAAGTTCACTTTTTTAAAAAGTAAAAATGTGAGTCGCCTGGGTGGCTCAGGCAGTTAAGCGGCTGCCTTTAGCTCAGGTCATGATCCCAGGGTCCTGGGATTGAGTCCCACAGCAGGCTCCCTGCTCTCTCCCTCTGCCCCTCCCCTGCCCATTCTCTCTCGAATAAATAAAATCTTTAAAAAGTAAAAGTTGAAATGTAAATATTTGCACTTTCAAGAGACAGGTTAGACTGCACTTGAAGTGCATTTTGTGCCCTTCTGCCTTCCGTAGCCTATAAACTGCTGCCTTCAGCAACCCTCTTATCTTCCGCCACCCCCTAGCCCCAGAATTCCTAGGTTCTCCTAGTTCTCAGGAACTACAGTCTCACTTTCAAAGAGACAACGAACACCTTTGAAAAATCCCATCTATTTATTGCACACTGAGTAGTCAGGAATTCTCAGGGCACTGAGACCACACTGCAGACATAAACCCTGAAGAGACTACCGCTTAGCGCTAAAGAATGAATACGCTTAAAGTAAAATTTCTAGCATAAGCAACTAATGCTAATCAACTGAATTTACCCAGATAATGCTGAGCATGGGGGCGGGAGGGGGCCGATGTTAATTTTCCCGTGCTTCTCTCAGTAATTGCTTTTTCCTTTAATAGGGCCCAGAAACAGACTCATCTCTGGCATGTAATATGGATATGTAAAGGATTACCAAATATTCTTTTTACATCCCAATGTATCAATCTGAAACTTAATACCTGAAGCCAGGAAATGTCAGCCAATCGGTATTTAATAAAATGATGGTTGTTCAGGGAGCCAGCCACCCAGGGCTGCCTGGATGGCTCAGTCAGTTAAGTGTCTGCCTGCAGCTCAGGTCATTATCTCAGGGTCCTGGGATCCAGGCCTGCATTGAGCATCTTGTTCAGCGGGGAGTCTGCTTCTCCCTCTGCCTGCCACTCCCCCTGCTTGTGCACTCTCTCTCTCTCACAAATAAATAAAATTAACAACAACAAAAAAAAGTTAAAAAAAATTATGGTTGTTCAGAATGGTAAAATGGATCATATTGGAACACCAAAGATCTGTGTTGTATTGCTAATGAAAGGTTACTCTTTATAAGAAAACTTCTAGAAAACATAATTTGTGTAGAAGGGCCTTATTATGGATTCTCCCTTTCACAAGTAGCATCAAATCAATCATTTGAGCTCTAGAATATGAGGAGATCCACTAAATGAAATTAATGCCATCATTCCAAAATAAAAATCCATGGTTTAACCCAATGAAACTGTATATAAACCAGTTTTAATATTTTATTATAAACCTAAATGTCCAACGATAATGACCAACTTAAATAATAATAGCATTAGCTGAATTATTAAGCAGACTTTTATAATTCAGTTATGAAGACTAGAAAAATATTTGTACGTTAAATTAAAAAACACAGATACAAATTACATATTATCTGTGATTATAGCTATGTGGTTTTAAAAAAACCTGGAAGAAAATATACCAAAATGCTAATGCTTACCACATTAGATGATAGAATTAATGGATTCTATCCATAGATTTTGTCTAGATTTTACAGTTTTTAAAAATAATGATGTCCTGGGGCACCTGGGTGGCACAGCGGTTAAGCGTCTGCCTTCGGCTCAGGGCGTGATCCCAGCGTTATGGGATCGAGCCCCACATCAGGCTCCTCCGCTATGAGCCCGCTTCTTCCTCTCCCACTCCCCCTGCTTGTGTTCCCTCTCTTGCTAGCTGTCTCTGTCTCTGTCAAATAAATAATCTTTTAAAAAATGATGTCCTTTATATTTATAATGGAAAATATATTATATAAACAAATATTATTTGGCTGACATGCTAATATTCACAACTGTGGTACTGACCCTAAAATAAACTTTTCAGGAGAAATTAAAATATTGTATCTAATTGTACTGAGAAAGATATAGGTAATATTCCAAACTCCACACTTAAAGGCATTTTTTTGGGAACACATGGGTGGTTCACTTGGTTAAGCATGGGACTCTTGATTTCAGCTCAAGTCATGATCTCATGGTTGTGAGATCAAGCCCCATGTTGGGCTCCACGCTCACTGCAGAATCTGCTTGAGTTCCTCTCTCTCCCTCTCTCCCTACTAGCACTTTCTCTAAATAAATAAAATCTTTGGGGCACCTGGGTGGCTCAGTTGTTAACTATCTGCCCTCGGCTTAGGGCGTGATCCCAGGGTCCTGGAATCGAGCCCCGCATCAGCCTCCCTGCTCTGCTGGAAGCCTGCTTCTTCCTCTCCCACTCCCCCTGCTTGTGTTCCCTCTCTCGCTGGCTGTCTCTCTGTCAAATAATCTTTTTTTTTAAGAAAAGGCATTTTTTTAAAATTTCCGTATCAGATAATATAAAGACAAGTTAGAGGGGCACCCAAGTGGCTCAGTTGGTTAAAGCTTTTTTTTTTTTTAAGATTATTCATTTTTGAGGGGTGCCTGGGTGGCTCTGCCTTTGCCTTTAAGCGTCTGCCTTTGGCTCAGGGCATGATCCTGGCATTCTGGGATCGAGCCCCACGTCAGGCTCTTCTGCTGGGAGCCTGCTTCTTCCTCTCCCACTCCCCCTGCTTGTGTTCCCTCCCACTGGCTGTCTCTCTCTCTGTCGAATAAATAAAATCTTTAAAAAAAAAACCAGATTATTCATTTTTGAGAGTGACTGAGTGGGGTGTGGGCAGAGGGAGAGGACAGAGAATCTCAAGCAGACTCCCCACTGAGTGTGGGGCTTGAGGCAGGACTTTATCCCAGGAAGAGTTGGATACTTAACCAACTGAGCCACCTAAGTGCCCATAAGCATCAGACTCTCGATTTTGGCTCAGGTCGTGATCTCAGGGTTGTAAGATCAAGTCCCCACACAAGGTTCTGTGCTAGGCGTGGAGCCTGCTTAAGATTCTCTCTCCCTCGATCAGAAGGAGAAGGAAGGGGAAAATGAAGGGGGGGGTAAATGGAGTGGGAAATGAACCATGAGAGACTATAGACTCCTGGAAATAACCTGAGGGTTTTAGAAGGGAGGGGGGTGGGGGGATGGGCTAGCCCAGTGATGGGTATTAGGGAGGGCACATATTGCATGGAGCACTGGGTGTTATATGTAAACAATGAATCATGGAACACTACATCAAAAACTAATGATGTACTGTATGGTCACTAACATATCATAATAAATAAAAATTAATTAGTTAATTAATTTAAAAAAAAGTTCTCTCTCCTCTCTCTGCCCCTCCCCCAGCTCGCAGGCCTCTCTCTGAAAGGGAAGGGGAGGGGAGGGAAGAAAAAAGGAAAAGGAAAGGGAAAAGAAAAGGGAAAAGTCCCGCATCAGGCTCCCTGCTCAGCAGGGAGTCTGCTTCTCCCTCTGCCCCTCCTCCCACTTGTTCTCACTCTCACTCTCTCAAATAATAAATAATAAAATCTTAAAAAAAAAAAAAAAAAAAGCATCACTCCAAAGCCCTGGAGAGGCAGTGGAAACTGAAATTCTCCTGAGAAGATGATGCCTTGGCTTCCTCCAGCAATCTCTGAGAAAATGCTCAAAAAGTTCTTTCGTGAAAAAGATAATCTCTCTTTATAAAAGTCCAACAAGTTGTAGTTGAAAAGGGCTATTCACTCTCACATACCTTGGTTCAAATCCAAACTCGAGTTTCTGTTCTATAAAAGGTACCTAATATCACCTACACTACTAGATCATGGTAAGAACTAAATGTTAGGGATTAAGCCCCTGAAATAATAGACAAGCAATATTATGTCCTTAGTTCTATCTTCCTTCTTCCCTTAGTTGGTATTTCTTAAAGTGTAGAATACCACCATTGCATCAGAATCACTGGACACTTGCAACAATGGTTGATTCCACAATTCCCAGAGGCCTGACCCCTAAGTCTGTATTTTCATCAAGGATTCCAGGTGATTCTCAGACACTCTAAAGCTTAAAGACCATTAAAATTCAGCTATCTTGATATTTTTAACTACTTGTTGGTCCTCTTTAGACTCAGAAAATAATTTAAATTCTTCTTTCCCCATGTATATATTTAATAAATTTGAAGGTGGCCCTCAAGGCTAAGAAAGGAAGATCTTACACTCTCTGTTCCAAGTTAAAACTCCAAATTCTTTGGCTCACTCTCCTAAGAGTGTTTTTTTTTTCATGCTTTAAGCATCTGTCTTCATTTCTAAAGCTTCCCCAGTCTCTTCATGTGTCCATTTAGGGATAACTAAAACTAGACTGTAATCTATTGTGACTCAAAAAGAAAAGAGTGCTTATACTTACTAAACGGCCCCAAGTTAACCTAAACTCATTTAAAATTAATAAGATAAAGACAGTCAAGTAAAATTGATAATTCCATTATTTTAAGATAGCCAGTAGGAATAGCAGCTTTTTACTTCCAAGCAAGAGAATGTGTGAATCTTATGTTCAAATCAATAAATACCTGTTCCAGATCTCAATATCTAACTTTAGATTCTAATTAGATTTTAATCTCTAATGTTGGTATGTGATTCAAAATAACAACCAAAAAAGAAACACTTGAAATTGATGGAAGTAACTTCTACAACTTTATAATAAACAACAGCATTCTTTACATAAAAGTTAGTTCTTAAAAACCTCAAACTTCAAAACACAAAAATAAATTTCCATTTATAGATTCCCCCTTCCAGTTCCAAAAGCGATTTTAAAGTATTCATCATGTAAAATTTAGCTGAAATAAGTAACAATCCCCCAGTGCAAGTTATCAATTCAACAGAGACTCTGTGTACTACTTTCATATTTTCCTTTTGCTTCTTATCTAGATAAAAGCAGGATACTGTAAATAGTCCCACTAGAAAAGTCTAACCAAGGATACTGGCCTCTTCAAGCAATTCAGAAAGAGACCCAGTACTGGATCCTCAAAAGCAACTCCTGAGACACAACAGTCTTCAGTGTGTTACAGGAGCCACTGACCAGAAGCCTCATCAGTTCCTCCCACAGAAGATGGACCAACTCTGCTATTCATACAGGTAAGCTCAATCTCCTTCACCATATAAGCGACAAACACTCCACTAGCATCCACTTAGGTCAGAACACTTTTCACAGTTTTTAGCACAGTCCTCTCCCCTCTCAGGAGAGGCTAATTCAAACACACTCATTAGCATCTTTGGTTACAAGGGCAATAGTGCGTAGATGTTGTTAATAATGGTTCTCCCATGGCTATGTAAAGATTGGAAAAAGTCCTGTAGGTAGATATAAATGCAACCTGCATTTTCTAAGCTCCTTATAAGTCTTAAATAAAGTCCAGTTCCTTCTGAATTTTTGTACATGTCAACAGCAGCCATCTCTCCATGGGGCCAGCCATAAACTTCCTGTGCTGAGGGTAATATGATTCCTCCATTCCCCTCCAGGGCAGGCTAGGTCTCCAAGGGGCACACAAAGGACAAGAACATGTCCAGTTGGTTCTTCACAATAACTTCATCTGGATGTAGCTTGTGGGGTAAATAATGAGCCAGGGTCATCTCCCAGGCATCAACAAGATACACTCCAACCCCTGAGAACATCTTCCGAAGGATGGTGTCCAGCTGAAAGTTGTACCAGTCACTGTTGAAAAGGCTCACCTCGGGCCCCAGCTCTTGGGCGTTGGCAGTTCGGATGACTACTATGGTCTTAGGGCTTCGATCCAGGAGCTGGACCACTGCTCGACGAATATTCCTGAGCCGCCGGATGTACACTTCCAAGGGGAAGGTGCTGAAATGAGACCATATAGCTATGGCCACCACAGTGTTCTTCCCTCCCACGATGCCATTCAGCTCATTTGCCACATAATGGAGCTCATTGCTAAAGACAGTTGTAAAGCGGATGGGTGGCCCATGGCAGCGATATTTGAGCAGGATGTTGTGCTTCTGGTCCACCGCAAGGAAAGGACCCACATTCTTGGGACTACCCAAGTTAAACTCCACTAAATCTGAAACAAGGAAAACTCAAATTCATAAAAATGTTCAAACCAAGCATACATATTATGATCATTCTATACTTAGCAGCTTAAAAGAACATTGTTCTTTTTTTAATAAAAGTATAACAAAAAGGTACAAATGTAAAGGGAATACCTATTCCACTGGCCTCAACAGACCTTTATTCTAACATATTTATTATTTAAACTATCAGTGATACCTATGTCTATATACCTCAGAAGCAAAATAACCTGTTTACCTCTAACCATTAGGCCAAGAAATCTTCATGCTTGTAGCAATTGCTAAATATCTAAAAATCAACTTGGCATTTACACATTATTCTTCTAATAGACAAATATTATTTCTTCTAAGACAAGGGCTATAACTTCTGCTTTTTAAAGAATATATAATATTAACCAAATACTTATTGCAATACAGGAAAGAAAGGAGCAACCCTGTTTCTTTTCACTTTCAATTTCACCCTATGGATGGAAAATCATATTAATGTCTCAGAGAATGTCTATCTCTGTCACAAGAATAACAAAGACAACTGCACAAGTTAAAATTCCCTTTTTCCTACCCATTATCTAAGTGGTGTTTCAAAGTCTAGCTCCTCTGAGATCTTCTGAAGGTCCCAGGAATCAGTGACTATTTCTCTTTTGTTACCCCTAAAAACTCTGTCTATACAATTCATCACTTAACATATACCCATAAGGAAAGCGGGCCCGTCTAATATACTTAAACGTTCCTACAAGTGCCTTTCAGAGAACAGGCTAAATAACTCCTGGCAACCCAAGTCAACTAACACCTCTAAGCACCTATTCAGCACGGTGAGCCAGCAATGCTCAGATGGGTAAGTCACAGTCCTTGCTCTCAAGAGGTATACTGTCAGTTCTGAAGAAGTAACATCACCCTATAATTGCCCTACATTCTTCTTAAGGGTTAAAGGTGTCACTTTTCTCTGCAGTCCCAGGCTCCTCTTCTAGGTGTTTCCTACCTAATTCATTACTATTTAGCATTTGGCCCCACTTAAGTTGAATAAACTGAAGCTACCATCTTTTCTTTTGATTAAGATCAAGCACTGACACACGGCTTTATCAGGTGAAAATCTGTCTGCAAAGGATATGGTGGAAAACAATCAAGACACTTAATGTGATCACTGCTGTGAAAGGAAATAATGAGCTACGTCATTAGAACTTAAAAAACAAACAACTACAGACTCTTGGAGGACCTAATCAGCATCAAAACATTGTTTAGCATTATGCCATACAAATTATTTCCCTTTTTCTAGTTTTTAATTTATGCTTTATCAACTAAACTCGGCTATGTCTGCTTCAAAAAAAAACAAGCAAAACAAAAACTAACTTTCTACTTTTGGGGATCATATCTACTTCTTCCTCTCCTTCTAAAAATTAAATCTGAAACTAAGTTGATGTAAAAAATAAAAGAAAAAAAAATACCAACAACAGCTCACAACAAGCTATGGGACTGTGCTTTATGGAAAGCCCTGCCCAAACACAGCCCTCAAAAATAGTTCCCACAGAATTACTTATCAGCTCTCTAAATTGTAAGCAGGGTCTTTAGTACTGTTACCTGGGATTCATCCCTCCTCACCCCAACCACACACCTTCCACAAAGAGGAAAAGGCCCTTGAATAAGGGATGGCCCTCCAGTGAGTGGGGCTTTAGTCTGAGTCTGGATAGCATCCCCAGAGCCCAGCAGTGAAATCAGGAAGCTAAGAATGCTGGGACTTACCAAGACTCCCTCAGTAGGAGCCAGCTCATTTCAGAATCATACCAATGGAATCCCCAATGGATGACACTGGGAAGGCTTTGCTGAATGGATCCATTAAAATGGACCACAGTCAGTTTGGCTGTTTCCTCCCAGGGAAATCTATTTTAAATTTGGAGTCTGACCAAACAGAACTAGGAGAGAAACAACTGGAAATGTCCCCCTCTATTTTAGAGCCCAGAATATCAGAAGTAAAGGACTGCTGTAGGTAATACCGTCCAGCTGCCTCATTGCACACATGAAGAAATGAAGGCCTGATAACAATAATATGTCCAAGATCACATAGCTAATCAGTGGTAGGAAATTTCAACAAGAACCCGGTTCTTCCACCATTAATACGTCAACCCCACCATGGACCAGAAACCATCACACAGCTCTCCAGAGTTAGGATACCTCTTTAGTCCTACAGAGAAACAACTACTTCCTTGCCTGATGTCCTTCCTCGGGCACTGGAGTGAAGAGAGCTGATTTTGTGCATGTGGTAGAGTTACAAAATAAAATGCAAAGTACCAACCTGGAACAAACGTAGTAAGGTACTCAAACCATTGCCTGATTGTTGAGTCACCAAATAAATACACCACTTTTCTTTGTAAACACTCTGTGATGTTGTCGGGGTCATTAAACTGGCGCATCTTAAACTTTCTGGGCCTCCACTGATCTTTATAATAATACCCAGAAGGAAAAGTTCCTGAGCCTTGAGATAGTTCTAGATCATTAGTTTCTGGAAAAAAAAAAAAGTAAACAATAAGATATTCTGAAAGTCTCCTCCAACAAACCTTACATGGAAAATGCTCCAAGAAACAAAATTATGCCTCCATATTTGTTAGCCTGCTGGTATATGGGTAACATTTCCTGCCATCAGATCTCAGAGAAATCCCAGACTTTCCCCTTGCTACAAAAGGTTCTCCTTTGCACAAAAATAGGAAGATCTGAAACGTGTGTGAGGGTATTGGCGGACAGGAGGGGAAAAGGGGACTTGGAGCATTCCCCTCTGATTATGCATGTTTTTATCAAAGCCAAAAATAAAAGCAGGCAAATCCCAGAATAAGTTTCTCATACGAACACCTTCACAAATTCATATTTTACATATGTATAGTAGTCAGTCCATTGTTGCTCAGCCTATTAAAAGGGAAGTTTTAACCTGTGGGTCCTATAATCAAATACGAATTCAGAAAACCACCACTTAATACAGAGAACAAACCAAATATACACACTCTAAAGAATTATTCCCCACAACACAAAAGGTTCAGAAGGTCTTTTTGTACAATGAACAGTATTTAAAATGCAGCAGCAGGGTGCCTGGGTGGCTCAGTCACTTAACATCTGCCTTTGGCTCAGGTCACAATTCCCAGGTCCTGGGATCGAGTCCCGCATCGGGCTCCCTGCTTCTCCCTCTGCCTGCTGCTTCCCCTGCTTGTGTGCTCGGCCGCCCGCTTGCTCTCTGACAAATAAATAAAATCTTTGAAAAATCAAATCAAATCAAACCAAATCAAATGCAGCAGCCGTGTGTACTCATGGTTGTAGCCTAGCTACACGTGATGACACAGGCGCCAGGGCACATTTCGGAGGGAGAGTCAACATCCTTCTGCCCTAACACCTCCCTTGGAAAAAGCTTCTGTAGAAACAACACACTTTACGTGCTTCAAAATAAACAGACAGGGATGGCGAATATTTCCTGTGAGCTTACTCTGCAATTAAACATATTATCTCATATGATGTTCACAATAACCCTTTAAGAAAGGTCCTGTTGTTACCCCTACCTTTAGGAACAGTTAAGCAACTCGACCTAGACCCAGAGCTAGTAAGTGGCAAAGCCAAGACCTGATCCAGGCAGGTGAGCCCCGAAGCCCATGCGCTAACCACGGTGCTACATCATGTCTCACAAGCAGATGGTTGTAGGGATGGCAGCCATTTTCTTTCTGGCTTTCTTCCTGAAGGTGTACACTTACTTCCAACACTTATTCGAACCTACAATCTTCAAAAACCACCAATGATTTCACATCACTTCCTTACACACCCCAAGGCTCAAACCTTCATCAGAATCCAGTAATTCTACAGTCTCGCCTGTTAAACCACAGTTTGAAATCCAAATGTTTATATAGTCAGCAATTTAAATTTGAGTCCCATATTTGTGACTACTTTCAGCTCATCATCTTGATATTATTCCTATTACTCAAAATTATTTCAGTTTTATTCTCTTCAAAGAAGATGCCCTATTTGACAGGTAGTGCATATTTCATCTTTTAACTTAAGCAACTGCTAATTCTTTGAAGGTTCAGGGCCCAAGCAGAAAGGTAAACAGAATTTTTTAAAATCTTCACTTGGAAAAAATAAAGAAAAATAAAAACTTTACTTGGAAAATGTGATTGTCAAAGAAAAAAAGGGGGGGTAAATATTTATCTGGCTTATTCAAAAAACAATTTCTCCACGTGTTACCAAGCGTGGCTTTACTATGTTACCACACCCTGCCCAAAGCTCCCTCATTACATCAGCACGTCAAGGTTACACAGGCAGAGAGCTCCAGAGTAGACACCTGGGGCGCAAAGAAAACATTTACTAGACTGGGAATTAAAAGTGATTTTGAAGTTACAATTTTTACCATGGTTAATTCAGGAGACTCGGCTATTCTGTGTCAAATACATGTTATAAAGAAAAGTATGTATCACACAGGAAACAATTATCATTTCCATTCAAATGTTAATTATATTTACTACCAGAGTTAAGTCAAGCAAAGCAAATCAATTATTGAACCTGACATTAATTCTCTACACACGCAGCACAGGTAACAGAGCATATTTTTAAAGTGAATGCATGTACCTACATTGCCCTCTTATGGTCAGCTGAGACAAACACATTTCCTTTTTTTTTTTTTTTTAAAGATTTTATTTATTCATTTGAGAGAGAGCAGGAGCAGAGGGGAGAGGCAGAGAGAGAGAGAGAAAGGGTCCCTGCTTCTCTATAATGTGTTGGCTTCTCTTTAAAACCTGTAGCTTGGGGCACCTAGGTGGCTCAGTCAGTTAAGCAGCTGCCGTCAGCTCAGGTCATGATCCCAGAAGTCCTAGGATCGAGCCCCACATCGGGCTCCCTGCTGAACAGGCAGTCTGCTTCTCCCTCTGCTCCTCCCCCTGGCTCGTGTTCTCTCCCTCTCTCTCTCTCTCTCTCTCAAATCAATTAATAAATTTTTAAAACTCTTTTAAAAAATAATTAAAAAATAATAAAACCCATAGCTTATATTTTCCTCCAAAGGGTGTCATCCCATGTGGTTCATTAGCCAAAATGAGGGCCACAAATGGGACAAAAGGAAAAAGAAAACTGCAGAGGAAAAAAATTCCCTAAACTATCCAGAAAGAGCTGGATGAGAGATACAGTATGAATTAAGGGTGGGAGATGTGTGCGTGAGTGCACGTTAGTGCTCATGTCCCTTAATTTTATGGCATGGAATTATCTGTGGAACAAAAAAAAAAGTAAAGGGCAGGCCAAAGGGGAGTATATATTTCATGACAGAAAAAAACAAGACAAGACAGAGAAGAAAAAGAATCAAACAATTCCTTGCATTAGGGAACACGATGGCCACAGGACGGCCTGGGTGCCATCTCAGGGAAGTAAGAAATGAGGACAGCGTGTGTGGAGCTGTTTAGGCATACCTTGTCAAGTGCTGGGACTATGAGAAGGTCCTGGCAACACAGTCATTATTGTGGCTTGAGTTTTGAGTTCACCCTTGTGTTCCCCCTAGAAAACCTTGGGAATTTAATTTTTTTTGTTTATACTTTAGTCCCCTAAAAGCTAAGCATTTTACATAGGAAAGCTAAAAATAGGTATAGGTAGAAATACCTATAGATTCAAAGAATGCTGAAAGGGACCTCAGATAAAGGCTAGTCTAAATATCTTTTAAAGGTGAAGAAAGTATGTCACAGAGTGACTTGCCAAAGTTTCTCAAAGAGCTGTAGAGACAGGTAGCAGTAAGGGTAGTACTGTTTACAAAGGCATACATTATACTACGGATACAGTTGTGGGAGTGGGCTTCCTACCCCCAAATGATATCAGTTAGTTGAATTTTATATGTAGGATATTAGCCATTTGATTTTCTAAGTTAACCAAATAAAATGTATTCTGTACGAAGTATTGTTTCCAACAACTGGAAAGTGGTTGCTTTAAAATAGCTTTGTCCAATTTCTTGTGCCATCACATCAACATCAGAGTGAAGTCTCATCCATAAAGGCACTAGTTTGGTTTTCACCGAACAACATGAAACACTATTCCATCATTCCCTCCATCATTTGGATACATTTAGATATTAGAGAGTTGATGGATTTCACTACTGCAGACAAACCCACCACACCTCGTAAGCACGTTAAGGGGTAGCAGAAAAGGGGCTGGACTGAGTCAGAAGCTCCGGTTTATGTCTGGCTCCACCTCTCCACTGTGAGACCCCAGAAATCACTTAAACTCTCATCGTATTCATCCCCTGTATTCTCAGAGTCTGGTCTAGCATCAGGCACAGAGCAGATGTCAAAATGATGACTGAATGAGTCTCTGGAACTTGGTTTCATTATCTACAAAATGGGTAAATTACTAGTTTTTTTGAAGGGTTGTTGTGAAAGTTCAATACTATAGTAGTATTAATAGTATTAATCATTTTTAATATAAAGGGCAACACTGGAATGCTGGAAATATTCTATATGTTCTAAACATTCTCTATCTTCATGTGGGTGGTAGTTACACTTTATTCGTTCTCTATTGCTATGTGACAATCCACCACAAACTGAAGTGGCTTAAAAACAAGGGACATTTATCATCACAGAGCTCTGTCTGCAAGAGTCCAGGGCATGGCACAGTGCGGTTCTCAGAGTCTCACAGGTTGAAATCAGGTTCTCAACAGGGCTGCGTTCCTTTCCAAAGATGAGAGAAATCTGCTTCCAACCTCATTCAAATTGTTGGCCAGATTCAGTACCTTGTAGTTCTAAGACTGAGTTTCTTGTTTCCTTGGTGGTTGTCAGCCAGGGAATGCCCTTCAACTTCTAGGACCTGCCTACATTTCCTGCCACATGGCCTCCTCCATCTTTAAAGCCAGCAGCAAAGAATCTCCCTCACATGGAAGCCTTCTCACATTTTGAATCTCTTCAAGAAGAACCTTGTTCCTATTGAGAGCTTATCCAGTTAGGTCAGGTTTATCCAGAATAGTATATTTTTTTTAAGTCAACTTTGTTACATAATCAAATCATGGGAGTGATATCCCATCATATTTGCAGGTCTTTCCCACACTCAAGAGAAAAAGAATTATATACGGGCATGGGTCACTGGGAGTCATCTTAGAATTCGCCTATCACAGCTACTAAGACAGATATAAATGTAAAATTCCATTGTACTATATATTTACAATCCATGCTCTCTATTGTATGTAAGATACACCTCAAAAGATCAAGAAAATAGCAAAGGGCCACAAAGATGTTAACATTTATTCTTCTGCTATTAGATCTAGTTTAACCCCAACTCTCAGTAAGTTTCCCCCAAAATATGAACTCTAGTTTAGTTGCTGGTGAGGTTAGAAGCCATAAAGGCTTCTATTAGCCTCTGATGGTCTCGGGACCACAGTACAGGTGCTAATGAAAAGTCAGCAGCAATTCTGACACTGGGAAAGCAAGTCAGAAACCAGATCTTGTCCCTATAAGTCTTTGCTTTTGATTGGAATTATACCCATGTGTGGAGGCAGACAGGTAATCTCAAACAATTCAGCAGACTAAATATGCATCTTAAAATAATTTTAACTTGTAGTAAAATCAGTTAACTAATATATTTAAAAAAACTGATGGGGGGAAAAACACTTCAAAAAACAGGATTCATAAGTAAAATAATAAATGTGGAAAGAGTAGAAACCCTTCCAAGGTCAGGGCAAAGAAAATACAAGATGGGTCTGAAATATCTTCTGGTGCCAGAAAGTAAGGAAGTGTTTACAGGGGGGAAAAAAAAAAAAAAAAAGGATGACAGCATGTCATAGGGGCACAGGAGTCAAATCAAAAAAGTTCCCAATTGCCAAAACTGGAGCAATTAGAGTAACAAAATAAATAACAATTGAATTGGGTAATAACCCAAAGAATGAAATAAATAATCATGAGTCATAAGCCTATAATGACATAATTAAATAAATAAAAAAAGGGACAACTCTTCCTTACAGAAAAATTCCAATTAATAAATGTCTTAGGAATGAGAGATTTAAAAATCAGAATTACATACCACAGAAATAATTGCTACTGGCAAGATCTACTAATGAGTGCAAAAATTAGTGGGCGAAAGTTAAGCAGAAACAGGATGTTTACATCCTGATTTAATATAAAGACATCTGGAGAGTAGTTTCCTGTGGCTATTACAACAAATTACCACATATTTAGTGGCTTAAAACAACACACATTTATTCTCCTACCATTTAGAGGCCAGAGGTCCAAAGTCAGTATCACTGGGCCAAAACCAAGGTATCAGGAAGGCCATGCCCGCTCTGGAGGAGCTAGGGAGCAGTTTGTCTCCTTGCCTCTTCTACAGCTATGTTCTCTGGCTCAAGGCCCCTGCCTCCGTGTGTTAAGCCAGCAGCACATCATCTTCAAGTCTCTCTCTGCTTCCGTTGTCACACGGCCTTCTGCTTCTGCATGAAATCTCTCTGCCTCCCTCTTAAAAGGACACTTGTGGTTGCATTTAGGGCCCACTCAGATTATCCAGATAATCTCTCCCCATCTCTAGACCCTCAACTTAATCACATATGCAAAGTTTCCTTTGCCATCCATATTCAGCAACACTCACAAATTTGAGGGATTAAGATCAGGATACCTTTGGGGGCCATTATTCAGCCTACCACCGTCTCAAAGTATCTCCCCAGAATACAGACTAAACACAAAGAGAAGAGAACCCTGACAGACACCACTTGAACCAAGTGATCGAGGTTAACATCGTTTAAAAATACGTATCAACATCATGTGCTCTGCTAAAAGGACACAACATAATTTCTGTGCTATTCTTCCAAAAATGCATGATCTCATTCCAATCATTAGAAAACATTAGACAAATCCAAAGTTAAAAACATTCTTAAAAAGATCTGACCAACACTCTTCAAAGTGTAAAAGTCATGACGATAATGTCATAGACGGAAAACTAAGAAAACACGGTAACTAAATGCAATGTGGGATCCCTGCACTGATTCTGGAACAGAAAAAGGATGTGAGTGGAAAAACTGATGAAATCCAAATAAACTCTACAGTGTAGTTAATAATATTGTACTGTTGTTAAAATCTTAGTTTTGTAAGTATTATGTGGTTATATAAGATGTTAGCATAAGGGGAAGCTGGGTGTAGGCTATACAGGAACTTTGTACTATTTCTGTAACTCATATTTAAGTCTAAAATTATCTGAAAACAAAAAAAAAAGTGTTAAGAAAGAGGAAGGAAGGAACGAAGGGAGGAAGATAGGGAGGGAGGAAGAGAGGGATGTGAGCCCATGGTTTAGGGTCTTTGAGTGCACCCTGCTGGTCACTAGTGTGAACTGCAGTGAAACTCTAAACCGGGCCTCTTTGATATTACATAAAGCAATTGGCCTTCTCTTTTCTTTCCAATTAGGTACCTGATCTGAGATGGTCTCAAAGCCAGGTTATTCTGCTCCTACTGATTCATGGTTCCTTTCTTCCTCTAAAAATTCATCAAGGGGATGGGATGCCTAGGTGGCTCAGTCAGTTAAGCATTGGCCTTCAGCTCAGGTCATATCTCCAGGGTCCTGGGATTGAGTCCCACATCAGGCTCCCTGCTCAGCGGGGAGCCTGCTTCTCCCTCTGTCTGCGGTTCCCCCTGCTTGTGCTCTCTCCCTCTCTCTGACAAATAAATAAACGAAATCTTAAAAAAAAAAAAAAAAAGATTTCCCTTCTAACAACAAAATCCATCAAGGGGAGCCTGGGTGGCTCAATGAGTTAAGCAACTGACTTTAGCTCAGGTCATGATCTTAGGGTTCTGGGATCCAGCCCAGCAAAGGACTCACTGCTCGACAAGGAGCTTGCTTGTCTCTCTCCTTCTGCCCCTCCCCACACTCATTCTCTCTCTCAAATAAATAAATAAAATCTTTAAAATAAACAAATGAAAATAAAAATCCATCAAAGGTCTCACTGGACTAAATCTGTCTTCTCCAAACAGAACAGCACATCACGAACCCACAACCACTTCTTGGCTGAACACCAAGACCTGTCAGGAGCCGCTAAACCATCCAAAGCTCCACGCACTGACTATCCCACTAGACACCCAGGGACAAGGCAGGCAAGCCAGAAGGCTGGAACTGTGGCAGAGAGGGTAGATGTGGTAGTGGGACGGGGCCTCCTGAGGTGTCAGACACGAAAGAGTGTGAGGAGTGCAGGACTGTGGGGGAGAATGTGGAGGGGAAGGCCCAGGCAAATAAAAGTACTTCCATTAATGATGATGTTTCATTTGTGAATCCTTTAAAATTAGTAACTCACCGGCTTTAAGTAAATCAAATACAGCCTTTCATTAGGAAAAGACTGGGATTTCTTGTGGCACATGATGGTGGAGACCAGAGATACAGGTTGGCAGCATCTTGGCTGCCTCTGGGCCACAAATTTTATGTAGCCCACGAAATATTTTAAATGTTTTCAACTGGATGCCAATGTTTTGAAATCTGGAGATATTACATTTAAAGATTAAAGATTAAGAGTTCTAATTTTTTTTATGGAAAAAAAATCCTTACAGATCTGGCCACATGTGTCTACATTTCTGCACAGCAACAAAGCAGAAGGAACGCAGAGAGGCTGTCCTTGCTCTTCAGTTCCTTCCCCATCAATCACACAAGGCATGCATGCGACTAATACCCACCCTGACCAGATTCAGATGTATTATATACCGAGGCCCCATGGCACCCGTGTTTGCAGTATGTGCGGCAGACTACACATATATGCTATCAACAGCTAAAAGGACCTTGCCTGCCACCTGCATAAGCTTCCTTAATAGCATCCATCCTTTCCTCCTAAAAGTCACCATAGCTATATACATCTATTCTGCAAAAACAGAACATACACATTTACTCTTCAGAATTTTGTTTCTTACTTTTAACAATACCCTATACCAATGGATCAAAGTCACCTAGAAGGTTTGTTAAAACATAGACTGCTGGGCCCCACGTCCCAGCGTTTCTGACCCAGTAGCCTGAGATAAGACCTGAGAATCTGCAATTGTAGCAAGTCCCCACTAGTGCCGATGCTGCTAATGCAGAGACCACACTTTGAGAAAACTGCCATTCACTAACCCAATGCTTTGATTTCAAAAACTTCTATGACGATTTTACACACATTATCTCTAGAGCACCAGATATCAGACAGAACTTCTGCAATAATGGATACATTTTATACAAAATGCTGTCCAACAGGGCAGCCACTAGCTACATGTGGCTCCTGAGGAAGTGTGACTTAAGAACTAAATTTTAAACTTTATTTAATTTTAATTAACTTAAACTTATATAGTCACATGTGGCTAGTAGTTACCATATTGGACAGTACAGCACTGAAGGCTCCCGAGGAGCCAACCAGAGAGAGGAGAGGGGCAAGAAGATGAATTTTACATGAGTATAAATAGCAAAGCCCACGATTATGCACATAAGGTCTGATTCATTTTAATCAAAAACCTCTTTTAGTATTTTTGATTGTGCCCGGAAGTATGTCCATGGCATATTAAAAGAAGGAAAAAAGTTTTCATAACATTAGTGAAACCACAGAGCCTCACCCATTTAGCAAGAAAAACAACAAATCATCACACTCTTTTACCTTTTATTCTCCTGGGAATCACAGTTACCCAATCAGGTCCACTGGAGTTGATTGGCATTTTGATATTGACACCACTTTAAAAGGAATAAAAAGAGTACAAGCTTAGATTTAAGAACATTTATTTTCTGATATGTATCTTCATTTGCAAATTTAAAAAAGGTATGATTCCAAAGAACCCTAAGATGAAATATCCTTATAAGTGTTAACCAACACAATTAATTAATAAACTGGGTCTCTTATAATTAGCAGGTTATACAGATATATAAAGTGAATAAAAATTAAATAGGTTTTTAATTTTTTACTGCTTAGCACTGAGATTATAAGCTCCAAAATGATAAATTCTGGTCTGAATTACTTATTCCCCTTGGACTCAGAAAATGGCTCACACTGATGAGAATGTCCGTCACTATCTAATTTTCAGGCTCAGATCTATGGAGAATTAAGTCGCATGTCAGATTCCTTAGGCCTTGCCCAGGACAGAGATGAGTCCCTACTGAAGACACTTGTCCCCAGATATGTCTTTTGCGGTACTTTGTTCATCATTATGATGGCTCTGAAATGCCTCTTCCTAAAACACACGCTCCTCAAAGACACAGACTGTGTCTCACTCGCCTTTTGTCTTCAGCACTTAGCACAGGCCCTGGACTAGAGCCCATGCTTGGAAAATATTTGATGGAGGGCTGTGTGAAAAAGTGGGGGAGAGTGCAGTCCAGGAGAAAAGTACTGAAAACTTGCTATAACTATGCCAGAAACTGGGTCACAATAATTACCTACTATGCTTAGACCAAAAACAAACAAAATAAAACACTAACTTTCCAAATTCTTTTTTTTTAAATTTTATATATTAATTTGACAGAGAGAGAGTGAGGAAGCACAAGCACAAGCAGGGGGTGGGTCAGAAGAAGAGAGAGAAGCAGGCTCCCCGCTGAGCAGGGAGCCCGACACGGAGCTTGATCCCAGGACCCTGGGATCATGACCTGAGCCGAAGGCAGACACTTAACGACTGAGCCACCCAGGCACCCTTCCAAATTCTTGATATAGGAACTGAGTCATGATATTTTGTTTCATCAAAAATCGATTCAAAAAGGGGCACCTGGGTGGCTCAATCGGTTAAGTGTCCAGCTTGATTTCAGCTCAGGTCATGATCTCAGGGTTGTAACAGTGAGCCCCAAGTCAGGCTCCACGCTGGGCAGAGAGTCTGCTTAAGATTCTCGCTCTCCCTCTCCCTTTGGGAGAGAGAGATCTGGTCTTCAAAAAAAGAGCGAGAGAGAGATCTGGTCTTCAATAATTAAGCTTCAAATGAACAATAGGAAAAAAAGACACAAACCAAAAAACAGACTCTTAACTATGCAGAACAAACAGATGGTTACCAGAGGGGAGGTGGGTAGGGAAATGGGTGAAATAAATGAAGAGGAGTAAAGAGTACACTTATCTTGATTAGCACTGAGTAATATATAAAATTGCTGAATCACAATCAATACTGTACACCTGAAACTAGTATAACACTGTATGTTAACCACACTGGAATTAAGTTTTTTTTAAGATTTTTATTTATTATTTATTATTTATTTGAGAGAGAGAAAGACAGCAAGAGAGCACAAGCAAGGGGAGCGGCAGAGGCAGAGGGAGAAGCAGGCTCCCCACTGAGCAGGCAGCCCAACATGGGGCTCAATCCCAGGACCCCGAGATCAAGACGGGAGCTGAAGGCAGACGCCTAACCAACTGAGCCATCAACTGAGCATGCATGGAATTAAAATTTTTTTAAATAAAATAAAATAAATAATTCTTGGGGTGCCTGCGTGGATCAGTCAGTTAAGCATCTGACTCTTGGTTTTCGCTCAGGTCATGATCTCAGGGTCATGAGACTGAGCCCCAAGTCGGGCTCCCTGCTCAGCATGGAGTCTGCTTAAGATTCTCTCTCGCTCTCCCTCTGCCCCTCCTATCCTGTGTGCTCACTCTCTCCCTCTCCCTCAAATAAAAAAATAAATCTTAAAAATAATAATACTAATTCTTAAGCTTCTACTATGTGCCTGGCACCGTCCTAGATGTCAGGGATCTAACAGTACACACAACACACAGCATCTCCTCCTTCATGGAACTGACATTCTAATGAGGGAGAGAAACAAAACACAAGGAAGGCAGGCAGTACAGCTGACCCTTGAACAACATGGGTTTGAACTGCACAGGTCCATTTATGCGTGGGTTTTTTTCAATAAATACAGTACAGTACTGTACATGTATTTTTCGTTCCTTATGATTTTCTTTTCTCTAGCTTACTTTACTGTAAGAATACAGTACATAATATAGGTAGCATACAAAATACGTGTTAATCAACTGTAAGGGTTCCGGTCAACAGTAGGATATTAGTAGTTCAGTTTCGGAGAGTCAGAAGTTAGAGGAGATTTCAGACTCTGCAAGCAGTTGGCACCCCCCACGCCCATTGTTTTCAAGGCTCAACTGTATCAGGCACTATATTAGAAAATAACTTAAATAAGTGGCATTTAAGACACAACATGACTTCTAAAACAGCATAAATAAACCACTTTCATGAGAGAGCCTTGAGGTAAAGAAAAGAAGAAAATTTCCCCTTTGTAATTTTCTGGTAAAAATGTTTAACCCAGGGCAACTCCTTCGGGTCCCCTCCGTCTTCGGGAGCTTTGTATGATCGCTTTGCTATCGCTCAATAAACCTTGCTTTGCTGCCAAAAAAAAAAGTTTACCCTCAATTTGGTCATGAAGAAACAGTAAAGCCGCAAATCCAAACTAAGGGACAACCTACAAGACGGTGACATCAAAATTCTTTTTTTTAAAACACTTTTTTAAAAAGATTTCATTTATTTATTTATTTATTTGAGAGAGAGAAAGCATCCGAGTAGAGGCAGAAGGGAAGGGAGAGGGACAAACAGACTCCACTGAGCGTGGGCCTGACACAAATTCTTCATATTGTAAAAAACAAGGTAGAGACCTCTTCCAAATTAAAAGAGATTAAAGAGATTACGAAACACACTGTGTGTGACCATACGTTAGATTAGTTCAAATAAACTACAATAAACAAGTAAATATTTTTTAAAAATAAAAAGGGGCGCCTGGGTGGCACAACCGGTTGGGCGTCCAGCTCTTGGTTTTCGCTCAGGTTGTGATCTCAGGGTGGTGGGACTGAGCCCCATATGAGTGTGGAGTCTGCTTATGGTTCTCTTTCCCTCGCCATCTGCCTCATGCGCATGCTCTCTCTCTAAAATAGATAAACACATCTTTATAAAATAAAAAAGACAGCCTCAAAGGGCATTACTGGGACAACCGGAGAAACTTGAGCATGGACTGTATATTAAATAACAGTACTGGATCACTGATAAAGGCCCCAAGTGTGATACCTGTGCTCTGGTTACATATTGGATGAGTGCACGTGCTAGGAGATGCATACTCATGGGGTGCAACACCATGATGCCTGCAACTTACTCTCAAATGGTCAGGGGGGAAGAATTATACATAGACATCCACACATGTAAACACACTACAGAGAGAAAGCCCATGTAGCAAAACACTAACAATAGTAAATCTAAGTAAAAGACATATGGATGTTCATTTTTATTATTCTTGCAGTGTTTCTAATGATTTGAAAGTTTTTTTAAACATAAAGATAGAAAGTAAAAAAGATTAAATTATGCTAAAAGTATATGGGAAGCTTTTCATGTGAGAAGCTCACTCTTTCAAAAGGCCTTCCTTTATATTAATAGGATCTTTTAAGCAAAGTACTGTTGTTCTTTCTAAAACCAACATTTTTTTTCCTTAGGAGTAAAGAACCAGAGATTAAATCACTTTAATTGTCCAACTGTAATTTAGGGAACCAAAGACCAAAGCTAAGTTGTTTTTTTTTTTTTTTAAAGATTTTATTTATTTATTCGACAGAGATAGAGACAGCCAGCGAGAGAGGGAACACAAGCAGGGGAAATGGGAGAGGAAGAAGCAGGCTCATAGCAGAAGAGCCTGATGTGGGGCTCGATCCCATAACGCCGGGATCACGCCCTGAGCCGAGCAGACGCTTAACCGCTGTGCCACCCAGGTGCCCCCAAAGCTAAGCTTCTTAATCCTTTCTGAATTAAGCAATGTTATGAGCCACCAAGGGAAAAAGGTAAAAATGGGTATCAGCCTAATATATTCAGGCCATGAGCTCAAAACAGTACACCCAAGGACACCTCAAAAGATCAATTCCAATCTTTTACTTTTTCTTTTTCGTTAACTGGTACAAAACTTCAGAATTTTAAACAGAAAACAACGCAAAAAATAATATCAGTATTAGGACTAGCAAATGTTTAGTTTCCAAAAATGCCACCTCAAACACTATTTTCCCAACAAACTTCCAGGTAAGTAGAATTTCTTAATGATTCAACTACAAAGTGCCATCAGCCAGCCTCATCCAGCATATGCAAGTAAAGACAGGGACATACATTATTTTGCCCTTCACAATTCATAGGTGTTTTCTGGTTTTAATGGTAGGATTTAGTGTCAGGAATATTCTTAAATTTTACAAATTCTCTAGCCTTTTTCCCACTTTTTTCCACATGGAGTTTCAATAAATTACAAGCAATGCTGCTTCTTTTTTGCTAAGCCACTAAGCAGACTGACAACACAACTCTAAAAGGGGGGTAATTGAGCAGTCTTCTCACACTGGCAGAAAGTTTACAGAACTGAAATAATCTGCTCACCATCGCTGTTAAGTAGCTTGTCTGAGATCGAACGCAGGATAAAACTAAAGCTAAAGTCCTTGTGTCCTGAGTTTTTCCTATACACTGAACAAGAGCGCCGTAAATACATTGAGTAGTGCTCCCTCTGCTGGCCTTCTAACAGCATGGCATGAGTCCACCAAATGTGTATTTAAAACTTGGACCAAAAGCTGACTCAGGAAGTGAAAAATCAAGGGCTTTATTGCAGAAGTTCCTGTAGACGTACACACCTTATGGTAGGTACTTCTCCCCCATTGAGGAATGAGTGGACATAAAACATAAAATTGTTTAGGGCTGCCCAGATGTACTCAACAAAACTACCTCTCTAGCAGGAATATTTTTAAGTATCTATTTCATTAAAAAATAAAAGACATTTTTACACTCTTTCAAATAATTGGATTTTGACCATACAGCTTTCTAACTTTTTTTTCCTTAGGCATGCTCTTTTACTTCAGAACTACATGGGATGTTAAAGAAAACATTTTAATTCATACTGACCCATACACTCTATTCTGCACACTATTCCATATATTGATCATTATGCTGAAAAAGTTTTACACTTATGTTCAAAAACAGAAATTTGTGCACAGTAAAGCAAAATTGTCAACAACTATTAATTTAAAAACTATAGTTTGTTGTGGTATTCCTGGCTTCCCATGTTTATCATTAAATCAACCCAGCAATGTTGTCATATTCATAGTCTCTTTTGATCTGTTCTGTGAATAAGTGATCTTTCTTACATAGCTATAGATATGCTATGTGTTCTGAAGTAAAACATAGATATGAGGGTAAAAAAACAAAAACTCAAGGGTAAAAGGTCTTTAATCTGAACTGAAGTAAGCTCTTAGCTTCACTTTTTAAAAACTATTCACAGGGCGCCTGGGTGGCCCAGTCAGTTAAGTGTCTGCCTTCATCTCAGGAAGTGATCCCAGGGTCCTGGGATCAAGCCCCACATCAGGCTCCCTGCTCAGCAGGGAACCTGCATCTTCTTCTGTCTGCTGCTCCCCCTGCTTGTGCTCTCTCTCTCTCTGTCAAATAAATAAACAAAATCTTAAAAATTTTTTTTAAAAACCTATTCACAAAAATACATTAACTAATTAATTAAAATAAATAAATAAAATAAAATAAAAACTATTCACAGGGAGGCGCCTGGCTGGCTCAGTCAGTGGAGCATGCAACTTGATCTCAGGGTTGTGTGTTCGAGCTCCACCTTGGGTGTAGAGATTACTTAAAAAGAACCTAAAAATTTTTTTAAGTAAATCAATAAAAACCATTCACAAAATATAAATATTTATTTTCTTATTCACTAACTCTCCCAAATTGGGCCAACTTCAGAGAAGTATATGAAGCAAATAACCAAAACAAGAAAGTCTCCTAAATGGGATAGTGTCTCCTAATTGGGTCAAAAACAGCAGAAAAGGATCCTTAAATTACCCCGTAGAACAAGGAGCACATACCTCTGGAAGAAAGCATTCTCTGCAGCAGTTAGGAGGCCCTTCAGGTATCCACCTTTGAAATGGTTAATTCTGCTACTGCAAGGGAGCTTCTTTGGTTTGAAGCAGAACCAGGGTTCTCCAGTGTAGAGATCTGTGAAGTTACACAGGGGCAGACTCCCGGGAAGACACACATTGCACTCTGTGGTTTCAGAAATTCTTCCTGAACGGAAGAGACTCTTGAAATAGACCCTGTGTGGTTTCTCTTCCTGTAGGTGCTGAAGAACTCGGATCCCTTCCATGGGGTGGACCAGAGATATGGACACTTTAACTTTGCCCGGCCAGAGCAAAGTAAAAAAGACCTTGTAAAACCCATTCTGGTAGTCTACCACTCTGCCCACAGCCCCTGCCTGCAGCTTAGGGGAGTGGATTCTGGCCTGCAGGTAGTCTCCTCCATATTTCTTGGGCTTTCTCTGAAAATCCTGTACATGAACCAGCACTTCTAACTGGCTTCCCACCTTGAAGAAGGCTGCAGAGTTCAAGATAACAAAGTAGCTGGAAGAAGGGTCAGTGCTCTTCAGAAAGGGGACTGGACCCACATCAGGCACCTGCCACTGTAAGGCAGCCAGCAAGGAGTCCTCCTCCATGCGCTCCCGGCTGGACAGAGTCTGATGCTCATAGCCGCAGTAAGGATTCCGGCTAATTCCTGTCACCTGGGAGGAAACAAACTGTCCACTACTATCGATGAATGTGGCTGAAACAGTCTCATGGTCCAAGTACTAAAGAGGAAAACACAAAAACAGAAACCACAGACAGCTACGGTAAATTTCCTTCTATCAACCGAACGTACCTCTGCTTCTGTTTAACTTTAATAAAACTACTTGGGATGACATTGGTTCACAAATCAGAGTTCATTAGTTTTACAGGGCTATCTTTTTGTAACACAGTGAAATCAGGATGAGGAATCAAGTTTTAGAGAGATCTCCACCCTTCTGTGAATTCTACCTCCAGGAGCTCAATCAGGTCCCCACAGTCATTACCAGTGGAATAGATCCTTTTGCTTCCAGCAGAAGAAGAAAAGGAACCATTTGGAAATACAACAGAGCATTCTGTTCTTAACAAGGTCTGCCTTCAAGAGAAACTATTTTACTAGAGCCTAATCTATTGGGGCTTTATCAGCACCTAACCAAACTGGAGTAAGGGACATATCCAGCTCCAGCCCATTCTAAGCATCTATCCAACTTAAGGAGTGTAAGGCAAGAAATGAGAAGCACTTCTGAAGTTCACAGCCCGGTAGCAAAGGCTCACTGGAGGACCGAGACTTACTCATAGGACTATAAAACACTTTACCTTCCCGACACCTCTCCAACTCACGACTAAAAGCTTATTTATCAGAGTTCCTTTTACCCAGTACATCACATTCAGCTTTCAACAAAAAGCTACAAGACATAATGAAAGGCAAAAAGCATAGCTTGAAAACACAAATCAAACATCAGAACCAGACTCTGATATGGCAGGGTTGTTGGAACAATCAGACCAGTAATTTAAAACAACTATGATTAATGTGCTAAGGCTCCTAAGGGAAAAAGCAGACAACATGAAAGAACAGATGGGCAATGTAAGGAGACAGAAATTCCAAGAAAGAATGAAAAAGAAATGCCAAGAATAGGGAACCCAGAAATGGACCCTCAACTCTATGGTCAACTAATTTCAACAAAGCAGGAAAAAATATCCAATGGAAAAAAGATGGTCTCTGGGAACCTGGGTGGCTCAGTAGGTTAAGCGTCTGCTTTCAGCTCAGGTCATGGTCCCAGGGTCCTGGAATCAAACCCCACATCAGGCTCCCTGCTCAGCGGGGAGTCTGCTTCTCCCTCTCCCTCCACTGCACCCCCTGCTTGCACTCTCTCGCACAAGCTCTCTGTCAAATAAATAAATAAAATATTTTAAAAATTTAAAAAAAAAAAGAAAAACGTATCTTCAACAGATGGTGTTGGGAAAACTGGACAGCCACATGCAGAAGAATGAAACTGGACCATTCTCCTATGTCATACACTAGAATAACTTCAAAATGGATGAAAGACCTATATGTGAGACAGGAATCCATCAAAATCCTAGAGAAGAATACAAGCAGCAACCTCTTTGACCTCGGCCACAGGAACTCCTTGCTAGACACATCTTCAAAGGCAAGGGAAACAAAAGCAAAAGTGAACTATTAGGACTTCATCAAGATTAAAAGCTTTCGCACTGCAAAGGAAACAGTCGACAAAACCATAAAACAACCTACTGAATGGGAGAAGATATTTGCAGTGTCATCAGATAAAAAGAACTTATCAAACTCAACACCCAAAAAACAAATAATCCAGTCAAGAAATGGGAATAAGACATAAACAGACATTTCTCCAAAGAAGACATCCAAATGGCCAACAGACACATGAAAAAATGCTCAACATCACTCAGCAACAGGGAAATTCAAATCAAAACCACAATGAGATATCAACTCACACCTGTCAGAATGGCTAAAATTAACAAGTCAGGAAAAGACAGATGTTGGCAAGGATGTGGAGGTAGGGGAACCCTCCTACACTGTTGGTGGGAATGCAAGCTGGTGCAGCCACTCTGGAAAACAGTATGGAGGTTCCTCAAAAAGTTGAAAATAGAACTACCCTATGACCCAGCAATTGCACTACTAGGTATGTATCCAAAGGATACAAACATAGTGATTCAAAGGGGCACTTGCACTCCAATGTTTATAGCCGAACTATGGAAAGAGCTCAGATGTCCATTGACAGATGAATGGATAAAGATGTGGTATGTATATATAATGGCATATTACTCAGCCATAAAAAAATGAAATCTTACCATTTCCAACAAGGTGGATGGAACTAGAGGGTATTATGCTAAGCAAAATAAGTTAATTTTTTGAGAAATTTTTTGAGAGAAAGACAATTATATGATTTCACTCATGTGTAATTTAAGAAATAAAACAGAGGATTATAGAGAAAGGGAGGGGAAAATAAAGTAAGACAAAATCAGAGAGGGAGATAAACCCTATAGAAACAAACTGAGGATTGCTGGAGGGGAGGTGGGTGGGTGGATGATATAACTGGGGGATGGATATTAGGGAGGGCACTTGATGTGATGAGCACTTGAGTGTTATATGCAATTGATGAATCACTAAACTCTACCTATAGANAATCAGAGAGGGAGATAAACCCTATAGAAACAAACTGAGGATTGCTGGAGGGGAGGTGGGTGGGTGTGATATAACTGGGGGATGGATATTAGGGAGGGCACTTGATGTGATGAGCACTGAGTGTTATATGCAATTGATGAATCACTAAACTCTACCTCTGAAACTAATAACACACTATATGCTAATTACTTGAATTTAAATAAAATAAAATTTTAAAAGCCTACCAAAGCGGCATCTGGGTGGCTCAGTCGTTAAGCATCTGCCTTCAGCTCAGGTTATGATTCCAGGGTCCTGGGATCGAGCCCTGCATTGGGCTCCCTGCTCAGCAGGAAACCTGCTTCTCCCTTTCCCACTCCCCCTGCTTGTGTTCTCTCTTTCTCTCTCTCTAATAAATAAATAAAATCTTTAAAAAATAAAAAATAAAAGCCTACCAAAAAAAAAAAAAAGAAAGAAAGAAAAAAGGATATGCCAGACAAAGCGGAGAGGATTTTTAGGGAGAGAAAACACTCTGTATGGTACTATAATGATGGACAGATATCATTATACATTTGTCTAAACCTACAGAATACACAACAGCAATACAGAACCCGAAGGTACACTATGGACCTTGGGTGATCATGGTATGTCAAGGCAGGTTTTTCCTTGATTAAAAAATGTACCATTCTGGTGAGTAATGATAATAATGGGAGAGGCTAAGCATGTAAACAGGGAAAGAGTGTATGAGAAATCTCTGTAATCTTCCTATAGTGTAAGCCCTGACAGCTGTTTTTTTCTTTTTTGTAATCCAAGTGCCTGAATTTTGACCTCAATTTTGATTGCCAAGGCACGCATTTCAAAGAGGTATCCACTTTTTAAAGACAGCTATCTCAGAAAAACACAATGCCAGCCACAAGACTAGATAAAGAGCCTGGCCACCACCTCCTGCGATAAGCTCCTATGCTTTAGAGATCTTGGTAGATTCAGATAAGTGACCATTTCCTGTACTTTAAATTCCCACTCTTACATTTTAAATTCATGAATAAAGAGTGTACCTGTGAAACCCCAGGTCCCTGTCCTTAGATTCCCCCCACAAAAAACAGCAGAACCCCAGGCCCACACTCTTTCTCTAGCCATGACCTCACTGTGTGGCCCCAGGTGTGCTGCATACCCTCCAGGACCTATGAATAATAAACTTGTTTTTCGAAGTTTCCTGCTTGCAGTCAATGGTAAGAACCATAAGAACCAGTCCAGCAACGAGAGGTAATTAAGAGGCTGAGCAGGGCAAAACATTTCCTGTCAATTTTCCTTTAAGCCTACCAAAGACTCATTTTAGACCTAAAGACGCCTGCAGATTGAAAGTAAGGGGGTGGAGAAGCCTGCAAATAGATGTCGAAAGGAAGCCCAGTCCGAGTAGCAATATTTATATTGGAAAAATTAGACTTTTTTGGTCTCATATCGTTTTAAGTAGGCTCCATGCCCAGCATGGAGCCCAATGTGAGGCTTGAACTCACAATCCTGAGATCAAGACCTGAGCTGAGATCAAGAGTTGGACACTAAACTGACTGAGGCACCCTAGCACCCCTGTTCTTGTATTGTTTTTCTCTGCTTTGGTATCAGGGTAATACTGGCCTCATGGATTGATTTTGAATGTGTTCCCTCTATTCCATTATTGGGAACATTTTTATAAAGATTGTCATTATTTTTTTTAATGTTTGGTAGAATTCACCAATGAAACCATGAGGTCTTAGACTTTTCTGTGCTGGGAGATTTTTGATTCCTAATTCAATTTTCATTCTTGTTATTGGTCTGAGAAGATCTACCTCTTGGATTCAAGATTCATGATTCAATCTTGGTGACTTGTGTGTTTTTAGGAATTATCTGAGCTTTTTTCTAAGTTATCTAATTTATTAGTATATAATTGTTTATAGTAATCTGTTATCACACTATATATTTCTGTGGTTAACTGTTGTATTGTTTTCTCTTCCATTTCTCATTCTGGTTTTTTGAGTCTTCTTTTTTTCCTTAATGTAGTTAAAGCATTGCCAGTATTTTTTTTTAAACTGGTCATTACTTTCAATGCTATGTTATTATTTATTCTGGTCTCTGTTTTGTTTCTGATTTTTCTTTTTTGTTTTCTTCTCTACTAAATTTCAGCTAACTTTCTTCTTTTTCTAGTTCCTCGTGGTGTAAAGTTATTTCAACTTTTTTTCTAATTGTTTTGCTCTTTATTCCTTTTTTTTTAAGATATTATTTATTTATTTGACAGAGAAAGAGAGACCACACAAGCAAGGAGAGCAGCAGACTGAGGGAGAGGGAGAAGCAGGCTTCCCGCTGAGCAGAGAGCCCAACGTGGGGCTTGATCAGAGAAACCCTTGGATCATGACCTGAGCCAAAGGTAGACACCTAACTGAACCACCTGGATGCCTCCTTTTTTTTTAAGATTTTATTTATTTATTTGAGAGACAGCACAAGGTGGGGAAGGGTAGGGGGAGAAGCAGAGTCCCCGCTGAGCAGAGAGCACAACACAGGGCTCAATACTAGGACCCTAGGATCAGGACCTGAGCCGAAGTCAGATGCTTAACCGACTGAGCCACCCAGGTGCCCCTCAATTTTTATTCTTAATACAAACACTTATAGCATAAGTTTCACTCTAACATCTGCTTTTTCTGCATCCCATAGGTTTTAGAATATTGCTTTTTCTTTTTCTTTTGTTTTGAGACATATTTAGATTTGCTATTTGCTTTCTTATTGGGCTAATTGCTTGTGCAGTACTGTGGTGCTTAATATTTACATATTAAATATTTAATATTTACCTTGTAGATTTTTCAGCTTTATTTTATTGTTGATCTTTAGTTTTGTACCACTGTGGTTGGAATATATACTTGGCATGATTTCAGGCTTCTTAAATTTTAATATCTGTTTTGTCTCCTTTTATGTGATTTAGCCAGGATATTCCTCTGGCTGTACTTGAAGAAAATGTGTATTCTATTTTTCTTGTATGAAATGTTTTATATACATCTTTTATAACCATGTCTTCTGAAGTATGCTTCAAGTTCTTGCTGAGAAAAAAACTTTAACAGAAGGTACTGGTTTAAAATAAAGCATATCAGAAGGGAGGTGGGTGGGGATGGGTGAAATACATGAAAGAGATTAAGAGTACACTTAGGATGATGAGCTGAGTAATGATGTATAGAATTACTGAATCACTATATTGTATACCTGAAACTAATATATAACACTATATGTTAACTATACTGGAATTAAAATAAAAAATTTGATAATAATAAATTTTGCTTTAAACATAAAACTTTTCTTAAAAAAATGTTTTTTAGACCCAAGCCTAAGGCAGACACCCAACTGACTGAGCCACCCAGGCGCCCCTATTTCTTAAATTGATACTAGCCATTCCAAATGGTGTGAGGTGATATCTTACTGTGGTTTTGATGTGCATTTCCCTGATGAATAGTGATGCTGAGTATCTCTTAATGCGCCTGCTGGCCATCTGAATGTCTTCTTTGGAAAAATGTCTATTCAGGTCTTCTGCCCATTTTTTAATTGGACTGGTTTTTTGGTATTTCTTTATATACATTTTGGATATGAACCCATTATCAGAGATATCATTTGCAAATATCTTCTCCCATTCAATAGGTTGCCTTTTTGTTTTGTTCATGGTTCCTTTGTTGTGCAAAAATTTTTTATTTTTTTAATTTTTTTTTTTTTATTTATTTGTCAGAGAGAGAGAGCGAGCACAAGCAGGGGAGAGCAGCAGGCAGAGGGAGAAGCAGGCTCCCTGCTGAGCAAGGAGCCCAACATGGGACTTGATCCCAGGCTCCTGGGATCATGAACTGAGCCAAAGGCAGATGCCCAACCGACTAAGCCACCCAGGTGAACTCCCAAGTTTTTTATTTTGGTGTAGTCCCAATAGTTTACTTTTGCTTTTGCTTCCCTTGCTTTAGGAGATACCTGCATAAATATGTTGGTATGGTCAATGTCCAAGAGATTACCATGTTTTCTTTTAGGAATTTTATGGTTTCAGGTCTCACATCTAAGTCTTTAATCCATTTTGAGTTTATTTTTGTGTATGGTTTAAGATAGTGGTCCAGTTTCACTCTTTTGCATGTAGCTGTCCAGTTTTCCCAACACCATTTATTGAAGAGACTTTTTTCCATTGTATATTCTCGCCTCTTTTGTCACAGATTAATTGACCCTATTGGCATGAGTGTATTTCTGGGCTCTCTATGCTGTTTCACTAATCTATGTGGGATTTTATTGTTATAAAATTGGTTTCTTGTCTTCAGTTCCTGAAAACACATCAGGGCTATAAAGGTGAAATAGGTGTCTTTTTTTTTTTTTTTAAAGATTTTTATTTATTTATTTAACAGAGAGAGAGAGAGAACACAAGCAGGGGGAGTGGCAGGCAGAGGCAGACTCCCCACTGAGCAGGGAGCCCAATGCAGGACTCGATCCCAGGACCCTGAGATCATGACCTGAGCTAAAGGCAGACACTTAATGACTGAGCCACCCAGGCGCCCCTGAAATAGGTGTCTTATTCAAAATAGGTGTCTTTTCACCACAACTGGGTTGATGTTAATGAGATGACTTTTGGAAAGCACCTAAGGGTGGGGGCTGGTTGCCAGGAGAACCAACCATGATTAAAGGACTGAGCCTTTCAGTCCCATCCCCTCACCTCTGGAAAGGGGAGAGTGGCTGGAAGTAGAATCAACTGCCAATGGCTAATGACTTAATCAATCATACCTGTAGAATGAAACCTCCATAAAAACCCACCAGGATGAGCTTTGGAGAGCTTCCAGGACGGTGAACACATGGAGACTCAGGGAGAGTGGCGCATATAAAGAGCGTGGGAGTTCCATGCCCTTGCCCGGTAGCTTGCCCTATGCATCTCTTCCATCTGGTTGTTCTTGAGTTATATTCTTTTATAATAAACCAGTAATCTAGTAAGTAAAATGTATCTCTGAGTTCTGTTAAACCACACTAACTAATTAGTTAAATCCAAGGTGGGGGTCATTGGAACCTCCAATCTATACGTAGCAGGTAAGAAGCACAGGTGACAACCCAAACTTACAAATGGCATCTAAGGGGATGGGGCAGTAGAACTGAGCCCTTAATGTATGGGATACAATGCAATTTCCAGGTAGATAGTGTCAGAATTGAGCTGATTTGCAGAATACCGTGCTGATGTACCAGAATTGCCTTGTGGTATGGAAAAATCCCCCACATACACATTGGAAATTGTGGGCAGAACCTTTTTAGTACTTAACCCAGGAAACTGCATCTAACATTATATCATGAGTTAAACTGCAAGGGGGAAAAAAACAATAACGACAACAAAGCAAAGCCAGAAATTATTCTCCTTAAAAGCTAGTATTACCTGTTACAAACCACTTGAACAAATGCCTCAAGCTCCCCACCTATGCCAAAACACTTCATAATCTTACACAGGTAAAAATAATCCCACACAAGGTAAAAATAACCCCAAAATAAAAAATTTTTTAGTGATCTTCTTAGAATCTGTATTTTTTCCCTTTCTTTTTTTATTGTTAGTCACCGTACAGTACTTCATTAGTTTTTGATGTAGTGTTCCATGACTCATTGTTTGCATGTAACACCCAGTGCTCACTGCAATACACGCCCTCCTTAAGACCCTTTCATTTTCATTTTACACTTACTTACAGACATTTTCAATGGAAAGGATTTCATTAGGAGCCTTCATTTTATAGGAGAACACGGTATTATTTGTTAATTTAAAAAGGTAAGAGAGGGGGGCGTCTGGGTGGCTCAGTCAGTTAAGCATCTGCCTTCAGCTCAGGTCTTGATCTTGGATTCCTAGGAAAGACCCCTGCACCCCTGTGTCAGGCTCCCTGTTCAGCAGGAAGTCTGGTTCTCCCTCTGCCCCTCACCCTGTTTGTCCTCTCTCTCTCTCTCTCTCTCAAATAAAATCTTAAAAAAAATAATAATAATAATAATAGGGAAAACAAAAATGACTGAAAATTTCGTCTTAGCAGAATTAACATCAACATACAACAGCCTAAGACATTCCTCCTTTATTGTCCCCCTTTCAAAAACTAATCAGGCATCCGTCCATAAACAAAAGTGCCTTTATGGGAGTTGTGGGAAACAGCACCACACGCCAAGGGACCTAGGAGTCTCGCCCACATGTACATCTGGTAACAGGCAGACAGACTTAGCACAGGCTGCAGAAGAGCCAGTGAACCTGCCCCAACCCCTCATGGCCACAGTCAGGGAAAACATGAAGAGTGCTGACCTGGGCAGATCCCAGTGAATGAAAAACAATTTGTGGAAATCCAGCCTTCCCTAGAGGAGGAGTTTCCAGCATGCCAATGGTGATGCACCAGAGCAGTTAACAGAAACTCTGCTGGTGCTGTCCCTCCCCCAACACAACAGTGCAGATGAACTATCTGGCACCATCCTCTCCCAAGAGGGAAAAGGACAGTGGTGAGTTAATGCTCAGCTATCTGCTGAGGGAGATGCTGGTAGAGAAACCCGTTTCTCTCCAGCAGCACCCAGAGTACTGAGGCTGGACCTGCATGACTGGTGGGAGGGAGGAGATCAGGAAAAAGGCAAATGAGAATATAACTGCATTGAAGGGATGCAGTTCCTGCTGACTGAGCTCAGAACTTTAGCAAGAAGTTGATCCATAAGCCTGACAAGCTCCCCACCGAGCCCATGAGCACCCCAACACCCTGAATACTAAATTCACACCTCCTCCAACTCTGCAACCAGCTCCTCGCATACACTTCTCGGTGAGGTGGCAAGTGTAAGTCTGACAAATGAGCCTATCAGAAAAATAGACTAATCTCTATCAGCAAAGAAGAAACAGAAACTTGAGTTACAGTGCCACTTTCTAGAAAACAAAAGAAGTTAACAGTAGCTAGCCTGGTGGTTTATAAGACTCAGAGAAGAGATAAAAACTTAAGAATTGTGTCACATGAAGAAACAAAAATGTGGAAAAGATGTATCCACATAAGGAGGAAAAAACCCCAGATACTACAGGACCAACAGTTTACCCCATCTGAAAGTAACTAGTATGGATTTGAGGAAGTATCTGCTATTTTACAGGCAAAAGCAGCAATGCAAATCTACAAGAACATGAAAAGTCAAGGAAATACATCATCCCCAAAAGATAACAATAATCTTCCAATAACCTAACTCAAATGCAAAGAATTTAACAAGCTATCTGATAAAGAATTCAAAATAGCTGGTTACGGGAACTCGACAAACTAAGAAAACACAGGCAATTCAATGAAGTACATCAACAAAATGAGAAATCTACAGAGAGAGAGAAATCATAAAAAAGAAGCAAACAAATTCAATGAATGCAATGAAAAATGTCATAGAGAACATCTACAGGAGAGTAGATTAAATGGAAGACATAATAAGTGAGCTGGAAAACTGAAACTTTGAAATAACCCAGTCAGAAATGAACAAAGAAAGGGGCGCCTGGGTGGCTCAGTCGTTAAGCATCTGCCTTCGGCTCAGGGCGTGATCCCGGAGTTCTGGGATCAAGCCCCATGTCAGGCTCTTCTGCTGGGAGCCTGCTTCTTCCTCTCCCACTCCCCCTGCTTGTGTTCCCTTCTCTCGCTGGGTCTCTATCTCTGTCAAATAAATAAATAAATCTTAAAAAAAAAAAAAAGAAAAAGAAAGAAACGAACAAAGAAAAAAGATGAAAAAGAACACAGAAAGCCTACATGATCTATAGGATGAAAATAAATGTACAAATATTAGAATAATCAGGATTGGGGAAAGAGCAGAGAGTAAAAACACAACCTCTTTTATTTAAAGTTTATTTAAAAAGATAATAGCTGCCAACTTTCCAAACCTGGGGATATAATTGGATGACCAAGTTCACAAAGCTCATAGATCACCCAATTATCTCAATGCAAAAAGACCTTCTCCAAGACACAATATAATGACAGTGTCAAAAACAAACACAGAGAATCCTAAAAGCAGCCAGAAAAAAAAGACGGTAATCTGAAAGGAACACCCATTTGGCGATCAGGTTTCTCAGCAGAGACTCTGGGCCAGGACAAGTGTAATGACATATTCAAAGTGTTGAAAGAAAAGAAGTGGCGACCAAAAATACTGCATCTGGCAAAGTTAGCTTTCAGATATGAAGGAGAAACGAAGACTGTTTCAGACAAACAAAAGCTGAGAAAGTGCATCACCAGTAGATCTGCCTTGCAAGAACACTGAAAAGAGTTCTTCAAGCTGAAATGAAGGCACTAATCAGTGACACGAGAAACTATGAAAGTATACCACACAACGGTAAAGAGAAATACGGTCAGATTTAGAAAACTATAATTCTAGGCTCAGTCAGTTGGGCTTCTGCCTTCAGCTCAGGTCATGATCCCAGGGTCCTGGGATCAAGTCCCACATCAGGCTCCCTGCTCAGTGGGGAGTCTGCTCCCTCTGCACCTCCCTGCTGCTTGTGTGTGTTCTCTCTCTCTTTCTCTGACAAAGAAATAAAATCTTTTAAAAAAATTATAATTCTATAATAGTGTGTTAACCACCTAATTACAACATAGAGGTTAAACAGAAAAGCATTAAAAGTAACTATAGCTACTATAATTTAATGAATACACAGTATAAAAAGAGGTAAATTGTGACATCAAAAATATAAAAGGGACAGGGGCACCTGGGTGGCTCAGTCAGTTGGGCGTCTGCCTTCAGCTCAGGTCATGATCCCAGGATCCTGGGATCGAGCCCCACATCGGGCTCCCCGCTCAGTGGGGAGCCAGCTTCTCCCTCCCCCTGCCTGCCACTCCTCCTGCTTGTGCTCTGTCTCTGGCAAATAAATAAATAAAATCTTTAAAAGTACACATATATACATATATATGTGTGTGTATGTGTTTGTATATAAACATATATGCATATATTTGGGATCGGGTCCATGAGGAGCCTGCTTCTTCCTCTACCTCTGTCTCTCTCTCTGTCTCTCATGAATAAATAAAATCTTTAAAATATATAAAAAGGGTGGAGCTTTGTATGCTACTAAAGTTAAGTTGTTATAGGGTTAAAATGGACAGCATTATCTATGAGATATTTTACATAAGTCCCATGGTAACCACAATGCAAAAACAGAAAAGATTCACAAGAGAAAGAAAGGAGGGGCGCCTGGGTGGTTCAGTCGTTAAGCATCTGCCTTTGGCTCAGGGTGTGATCCCAGTGTTCTGGGATGGAGCCCCGCATCAGGCTCCACCGCTGGGAGCCTGCTTCTTCCTCTCCCACTCCCCCTGCTTGTGCTCCCTCTATCGCTGGCTGTCTCTGTGAAATAAATAAATAAAAATCTTTAAAAAAAAAAAAACAAAAAACAAGAGAAAGAAAGGAAAAACAGAGCATACCACCATGGAAAAACACCACTTTACAAAAGAAAGTAGAAACAGAGGGGAAAAAAAACTATGAAAATACAAAACAATCAGAAAGCAATGAATAAGATGGCATTATTAAGTCCTTACATATCAATAAATACTCTAAATGTAAGTGGATTGAATTCACCAAGCAAAAGGCAAATAGTAGGCTGAATGGATTTAAACAAAAAAACAAACAAACAAAAAAACCGACCCAACTATAGGTGGCCTAAAGATACTTCAGGTTTAAGGATACACATAGGCTGAAAGCAAAGAGATGACAAATGATATCCCATACAAGTAGAAAGCAAAAGAAAGAGGGGGTGGCTATAGTTATATGAGACAAAATAAACTTTAAGCCAAGAACAGTAACAAGAGACAAAAAAGGTCATTATAGAATGATAAAGCAATTTATCAAGAGAATATAACAATCGTAAACATATACCAACCCAACAACAGAACACCTAAATATATTAATATATATATATACTAAGTACTAATAGAACTGAAGGGAGAAATAGACAACAATAAAATAGTAGGGGACTTCAATACTCCACTGTCAGCAACAGACAGATCATCCAGACAGAAAATCAACAAGGAAACACTGCATTTGAACCATTTACATTAGATCAAATGGACCTAACAGACATTTATAAAGCAATCCCTATCAAAATTCCAATGGCATTTTTAATAAAAGAAAAAACAAAATCTGTACCGAACCATAAAAGACCCCAAATAACCACAGCAATCCTAAGAAACAAGAACAAAACTGAAGGTATCATACTTCCTGATTTCAAACTACACTACAAAGCTATAGTAATCAAAACAGTATGGTACTGGCATAAATACAGAATAGAATTAAGACCCTGAAATAAAGCCCCACACATAACGATCAACTAATATTTTAAGTAATCTTTATGCCCAATGTGGGGCTCAAACTCATGACCCCAAGATCAAGAGTCATAAGCTCTACCAACTGAGCCAGCCAGGCACCCCTAAGATCAACTGATAGTTGACAATGGAGACACAAATACTCAATGGGGAAAGCAGAGTCTCTTCAACAAATGGTGTTGGAAAAACTGGACAACAAGCAGACAAATGACTAGACCCATTTCTTATACCACTCAAAATGGATTAAAGACTAAAAGATCTGATATTATAAAATCCTATGGTGATAATCATATTGCAATATATAATATCAAATCAATATGCTGCACACCTTAAACCTACATGTTATATGTCAACTGTATCTCAATGGAAAGAAAGAAAAGAAAATTTTCCCTTATCTACTGATTACCTATTAGGGAGTATCATCCTCCTTCTCTTTTTTAGTTGTTATAATGATATAACAAACTGTTAAGGACCAAACCATGCATGCTCACAATGCACCCCCTTCTTCCTACCCTTTTCCTCTCTTCCTCTCCTACTCTTACTCTTGTTCCACGGGTAGCCATCCCAGCTAATCAAAACCAGCCAATTTCAGGATACAAAATCAATACACAGAAATCCTTTGCATTTCTATACACTAACAATGAAGCAGCAGAAAGAGAAATTAAGAAAACAATCCCATTTACAATTATATCAAAAATCATAAAATACTTAGGAATAAACTTAACCAAGGAGGTGAAAGACCTGTACTCTGACACTACAAAACACAGGGGTGCCTGGGTGCTTCAGTTGTTAAGCATCTGCCTTAGGCTCAGGGCGTGATCCCGGAGTCCTGGGATCGAGACCCACATCGGGCTCCCTGCTCTGCTGGGAGCCTGCTTCTTCCTCTCCCACTCCCCCTGCTTGTGTTCCCTCTCCCGCTGGCTGTCTCTCTCTCTGTCAAATAAATAAATAAAATCTTCAAAAAAAATAAATAAATAAAACAAAAACTATAAAACACGATGAAAGAAATTGAAGATGACCAACACATGGAAAGATATTCCACACTCATGGATTAGGAGAACAAATATTGTTAAAATGTCTGTACTACCCAAAGCAATCCACAAATTTAATGTAATCCTTATCCAAAATACCAATAGCATTTTTCATAAAACTAGAATAAATAATCCTAAAATTTCTATGGAACCATAAAAGACCCCAAATAGCCAAAGCAATCTTGAAAAAGAAGAACAAAACTAGAGGTATCGCAGGACACCTGGGTGGCTTAGTCAGTTAGGTGTCTGCTTTTGGCTCAGGTCATGACCCCAGGGCCCTGGGATCAAGCCCCATGACATAAAGCTCCCTGATCAGTGGGCAGTCCGCCTCTTCCTCTCCCTCTGCACCCCCCTCACCCCCTCTCATTCTCTTTTGCCTCTGCCAGATAAATAGATTTAAAAAAAAAAAAAACCTGGAGGTACAATTCCAGATTTCAAGATATACCACAAACTATAGTAATCAGAACAGTATGGTACTAGCACAAAAATAGACACATAGATCAAAAGAACAGAATAAAGAGCCCAGAAATAAGCCCACGATTATTTGGTCAATTAATCTTTGACAAAGGAGGCAAGAATATGCAATGGGAAAAAGTCTCTTCAACAAATGGTGTTGGGAAAACTGGACAGTTACACATAAAAGAATTAAAATGGACCACTTTCTTATACCATACACAAAAATAAATTCAAAACAGATTAAAGATCTAAATAGGAAACCTGAAACCATAAAAAACCCTAGAAGAGAGCACAGGCAGTAATTTCTCTGACATTGGCCATAGCAATATTCTTCTAGATATATTTCCTGAGGAAAGGGAAACAAAAGCAAAAATAAACTATTAGGACTACATTAAAATAAAAAGCTTATACAAAGCAAAGGAAACAATCAATAAAACAAAAAGACAAACTGCGGAATGAGAGAAGATATTTGCAAATGATATATCCAATAAAGAGTTACTATCCAAAATATATAAAGAACTGACAGAACTCAACACCAAAAAAACCAAATAATCCCATTAAAAATGGGCAGAAGACATGAACAGACATTTCTCCAAAGACATTCAGATGGCCAGCAGACACATGAAAAGATGCTCAATATCACTCATCATTGGGGAAATGCAAATCAAAACCAAAATGAGATATCTCCTCAAACCTGTTAGAATGGCTAAAATCAACAACATAAGAAACAACAACTGATGGCAAGGTTGTGGAGAAAAAGGAACCCTTGTGCACTGTTGGTGGGAATGCAAACTGGTGCAGCCTCTGTGGAAAACAGTATGGAGGTTTCCTCAAAAAGTTAAAAATAGAATTACCATATGATCCACTGACAATGGGTATTTACCCAAAGAAAATGAAAACACTAATTCAAAAAGCTATATGCCCCCCTCTGTTTACTGCAGCATTATTTACAAGAGCCAAGATATGGAACCAACCCCCGTATCCATCCATAGATGAATGGACAAAGAATATGTGATACATATATACAATGGAATATCACTCAGCCATAAAAAGAATGAAATCTTGCCATTTGCAACAACATGGATGAACCTAGAGAGTATAATGCTAAGTGAAATTCGTCAAAGACATAACACCATGTGATTTCACTCATATGTGAAATTTAGGAAGGAAGGAAGGAAGGAAGGAAGGAAGGAAGGAAGGAAGGAAGGAAGGAAGGAAAGAAAAAAGAAAGAAAGAAAGAAAGAAAGGTAGAAAGAAACAGACAAACCAAAAAAAACCCAGACTTTTAAATATAGTGGACAAACTGGTGGTTACCAGGAGGGAGCTGGTAGGGGGATGGATGAAATAGGTGAAGAGGATTAAGAGTACACATATTGGGATGAGCACTGAATAAAATATAGAATTGGTGAACCACTGTATCGTTCACTTGAAATTAATATAACACAGTCTGTTACTTACACTGGAATTAAGAAAAAAAAAAAAAGACCAGCCGATTGACCTACGCAGCCCAATCCAAAAATCACCAGATACTTGGTGCTAAGCCAAATGAATTTTATTCACAAATGAAAAAGAATGCAAAAAGATCAATTTGCTTAAATTTTCCTAAATGACAACTCTATCCTGGGCCAGTGATAAGGGCAACTCCAGGGTCTGCCACCTTTTTAGATTCAAAGCCAAGAGGAAACACCAATGGTCACTCCTGGAGCCACTGTCAGCGGTGGTCTGGAGTGAACCTTACATTCCACATCTGTTTCACTCTTTGCCTACTGAAAAAAAGCACTGCTGTTTGCTGACCGGTCAGCTCAGGGGTGGACCTGACTAATCAATGGATAATCCCAAGTGGACATGGGACCCAATTCTACCCCATGAAAATCCAGAAGAGATTGCTAGAAGTTTCTCGTGGATGCATGCAGTCAAATCCAGATCCTGCCAGTGCTCTAGTAACGCCATCTGAATTTTACTTGCAAATGGAAAAATGCAAGTAATCTCTTCAGAGAGTTATGAGAGGACAAACTATCTCTTAAACTCAACATGAACAAGGATACAGCCACCTATTGCTATGACAGCATCCTAAAATCCAAAGATGAAAGAGTACGCCATGCATAAAAGCTAACACAAAGGAAGGAGGGCAGAGATAAGAGACTTAGAAAGAAACAGAGCCTCAACTGTGCCCTTACCTCCTGGCTCTACTTTCTATAAATGAGTAATATTCCTTAATATTAAAGCCAGCCAGAATCAGGTTTATTTTACTTGCAGCAAAAAGCCCCAACAGACTGGTACTATTTTTATAATCAGAAAAATATATATACTTAAAATATCAATGAGTAAGGGGGGAAAAAACAGGCCATGCTCAATGAGAGCTTATCAGAGAAATACTAATAATCCCTTCTACAACTTTTGCTGGACATTGCTACATACATCTCCTTCTCATATTATGTGGTTGATTTTTAATTAAAATTGAGTCTGTACTTTTCAAAAAATGCTCAGATACTCTAATCACAAGAAAAGCATAGTCAGGATCAGAAGCATAGGATGGAAAGGGGATTAAGGATGGCAGACTGCCAAACTTCAGAGCCTTTCCTGCTCCCCATCCCCCACCCTAAGCTTCTTTATCAATTATCATCACAGTAATGAATTGAACAGTTTAAAAGTCATAGCAATATTCTCATCTTGGACAAGATGACCTCTTTAGACAGGGAAAATGTTTTACTGCACTCTACCAACAGACCTATTTATTATTTTCAGTGTCAAAATTGTCTTAATCGTTTATCACTGCCATCTCCCATCTCCCTTATTGCTGAATGTGTGTTGGTGCGGATAATTAGAGCTATTAGTTGGCATTCAGTCCAGAAGCTTTCAAGAACTAAAGCAGGACTATTAGGGGAATTTTCTCACATTCCTTCCTGACTGTAACAACATGAATGATATGGGACTCTGGCCTACCCTCTCAAGTCTCTCTTTCTCCCTTTTCCTACCTCCTCACTGAACCTAGACCCACACAAGTTTCTTTCTTCTATTTGTATACCCAGGCTGCTTAATGTGGTAAAACACACACAAACACACAAACACACACACAGGCTCACAAAACCAAGGAAGATGAGTTCCACACACACCTATGGTCTTGAAAGTTATTGCCCCTCTGTCATCATGCAGGGTCAGTTCCATCTCCAAACCCTGTTCTTCCAAGCCCCTCCACACAAACCTCCTGTACGGCCCCCTCCCTCCACCTTCCACCTGCTCTACAGGCAAGAACTGCTTCAGTGTCCTAGCCTCCAGCCGCAAATGTATCTACATTCCAACCACCACGATATTTTTCCCTCTTAGGTCAGAGGAAGGAGCACGGCCACTCCCACATAATTAATACTAAAATGATAACAAGAACACCACAATGTACCATGTCTCTCATTCTACATAAAGTTTTATGCTCCATTTGTGCTCTACATCGCATTATCTCCTCTCCTTGGTCCATTAATCCTTCTCCTCTCCAGCTTCTCAATTACCATTTTCCCCTCAAATTCAAATCCCTCAGACTTCCACTTCTCGCCAAGATAAACAGTGAGATTTACCCTTCCACCTGAAACAACTTCTTTTAAAAAGGCCAAAATATATGAAACAATGATTTCCAGACCCTGGACATTAGACACAAAGGACAATGACACCCGAAAGACGGGAAATACAGATGATCCTTTGCTTACAGCCTTGAAAGCGTTTCCAGGCTGCAGCGTAGGGAGGGGATCCCGGGTGGAGGCCAGTCCAACCACTCAAGTTGAAGAGATGTGGCCAAGTCTTAAAAGACCGAAGTGAATCCACAGGACAGAGTGGCAGGAGGAGAAGTGCAGACAGAGAGAACTCAGAGGACCTGCAGGGGGTCCTGCTCGAGTACTCAGTAGAGTACTGGAGGGCCCAAATGCATGATGAAACTACGGAGGCTGAAGGAAAAACCTGAAAGCATGAAAGACAACAATAATCAGAGCTTCCAGAGGGCCAGAAGGCCTGGCGACACAGACATTCCATCTGTAGCAAAAGCCATTGCGCAGAGAAACACCATAATTAAGTTGGATCTGTAACCTAAGAAGTACCACAGGCCAACAAAAGTAAAAGGGCAGCATCATTTTATCTAGAATTACTCCATAAATTTTGGTGACTTATGAATGGCAGGGCAGGGGAGAGGAGCATAATACTAAGTTCCTTCCTAGTGCCAGGCATTTGAGAGGGTTCAGTAAGACACAGTCCCTGCCCTTGTGTGCCACTCCATAGTCTTCAGGACAGATTCATCAACTCCCTCCTCCAAGATACTCCATCAGGTTTTGACCAGCAGTCAGCTAAAAGGTCCCCTCCTTGAAAAAGCTTTCCTTCATCCCTCTAACGACTACGAAGTAGCCCACTTTCCTTTCTTTACAGTACTCTTCACAATTTCTAAGTATCACTTATTATTACTATATGATTATGATTTATTGTTATCTCCTATGCACATTTAGAATATGAACTTCGTAAGCGAAGAAATCATGTCTGTACCCTCTGTGACCAGCACAGCATATAACCACTGAAGGTACTCAAACACTTAATGAATAAATGAAAACAAGAGCTATGACCAGGGTAAGTTTTCTGATGATCAGCATTTCCTAGGCGAGTCAGCCCCAAATCCTTAGATTTGGTTCCCTGAGTGATGAAGGAGCATATGCAGTACTCACCTCTACCTGAGCAACACTGATGACCAGCACCACCACCATCAACACCGCAAGCAGACAGCAGAAGAGCCGTAGTTTGAAGAAGCTGATCCACATTGTCTGGCTGTGTCTTGATCACCCATGGCCGATGCCATGCTACCTTCACTCCTCAAAACTCCATGTCTTTGTTCTTCCGATCTGCAGATGAGCTTTTTGTTTAACTTGTTTCTTTTCTACTAGTATCGTTAAGAGTTGTTTTTATGGAGGAGAGGCTGGGGTTGATTTAAGAAGCACATTTTTCTTCAAACGACTCCTTCAAAGAGAGAAGATGAGAATACAGATCACCAACTGCAACGGCCTCGTGTGTGGTAAGAGGAAAACGCCACACTTCCTCTTCCTTAACCCTCTCAAAGGCCCAAAGTCATGAGGGGAAACAAAGAGGCAGAGCACAGTAAGATCTGTTATATACCCCATTTGCTCAAACACAACCCTATACTTCCGTATATATACAGTGATACTTGGCCTGCAAATTTTAGGTTTTAACTTTGAAGAATGCAAAGAAAAATGTTTCAAACCCTTAGGATCAGAAAATTAAGGTTACTGTTAAATTTCTAGAGGTCTAAGTAAATAAAATCACTCCCCTTCCCTTACAGTTCAAGTTTTATAACACTCCTAAAGTAATTACATTTGACAAGCATTAAGAGGAAACGTGGTGATTTTATACAGAGTTCTGGGACACCGTGCAAACCATCCCGACCTCCTCTAGAAAACAAGGAGTGCTGTCCCCCCTGCACAGCCGAAGACATAAAACAGCCTTTGGATGTCCAGCTCCCCCACCACATATGTAGAACTGATGATGCGCCCTCAGCTGAGTAACAGGGCCCAGGAGGGAAGACACTAGCTGTGAAGATATAGGAAAGAAAAGCTAAGCCTGAGGATTAAGAGGAGACCCAAATCCTTAATCCTAACTGATAGAGGCAGAGGACTTCAGAGCCTGCCGCTCCTAACTGTTCTCCCACATAATGAATTCAAAATGTTCTCCCCAGTTGTTATTTTGGTATATGTATTTTGTTCCTAGCTAGGATTTCCACGGAGGGCAGGGTGGGGAAGGTGAAAGGGTGCATAACTACGGCTCAGAGGATCTCTGAATACCTCAGCTGCACCAGCACTCCCCGCAGCTTTGTACAGGACCTGGCAAGCTGCGCTACTCCCTCACTCTTCCACTCCACCTGTCTAATGCATTCCCATGCCACAAGGACCACGACAACTCCTCCTCACCTCTGCTTCATAAAGGAGGCACAGCTAAGCTATTCTAATTTGCTCTCCATCCTCAGAATTCCCACAGCACTTTCTTCTCACTTCATTTCTCAGCGTTTTCACTCCTCTGTATTCATATGTATTTCCTGTCCCTCCAACTAGACTATACCAATTATGATTTTAAAAACAGTAATAATAAAAACAGAAACCAGAGGCGCCTGGGTGGCTCAGCTGGTTAAGCATCCAACTCTTGGTTTTGGCTCAGGTGGTGATCTCAGGATCATGAGTAGGGCTCCATGCTCAGCATGGAGTCTGCTCGTCTCTCTCCCTCTGCTCTTCCCCTTACTTGCAAGCTCTCTCAAATAAATAAAATCTTTAAAACAAAAAAACAAAAACAAAAAAAACGGGGTGCTTGGGTGACTCAGTCAGTTAAGTGTCTGCCTTCGCCTCAGGTCATGATCCCAGGGTCCTGGGATCGAGCCCCATGTCAGGCTCCCTGCTCAGTGGGGAGCCTGCTGCTCCCCCTGCTTGTGCTCTCTCTCCCTCTCTCTCTGTCAAATAAATAAAATCTTTAAAAACAAAACAGGGGCGCCTGGGTGGCACAGCGGTTAAGCGTCTGGCTTCAGCTCAGGGCGTGATCCCGGCGTTATGGGATCGAGCCCCACATCAGGCTCTTCCTCTATGAGCCTGCTTCTTCCTCTCCCACTCCCCCTGCTTGTGTTCCCTCTCTCGCTGGCTGTCTCTATCTCTGTCGAATAAAGAAATTAAAAAATCTTTAAAAAAAATAATAAAAACAAAAAACAAAATAAAAACAAAACAAACCACAGAAACCATGTACCAGAAAAAAAGCAACTTAGTAATAACAATGTATCATACTTCTTTGATTCCCTCACAGTACCTCCCCCCTACATGATATATATTGATTCAACAATCCACAAAACACAAAATTATGGAGGCCTACTCTGTACTACACAGTGTACTAAGTGCCAGAAATTCCCATGGAAAGGCTTACACTTATATTAGGCAAGAGACAGTTCCTCTACTAATTTAAACAGGAAAAGTTATTCGCCTACTACAGGCCATCTGTACAGGGATATCAAGCACTGTGAAAGACTGCACATAACCATTTGAGGACCCCTCAACACCGCCCCTCTCTAACACCCAAGCACCCACTTACCCCAAAGTGCCTATAAATTCTGGGAAGGAATGGCTGTGAACTAGAAGAATTAACTCTATCATCAGGGTCCAACTGCTCCCCTGTAGAAACCCTTCTCAAAGAGTTGGCCAAAAAAATCATAGGCTTCCCTCATGCCCAGAGAGGGAGAAGACCAAAGATGATACTCCACAGAGTTTCAGCAGCACCCCAGTAAGCACGGTCTGTGTAAAATGCCAGCAGCTTCTAGAAGATCAGTGTTATTCAGAGCCAGGTGGCAGCAGCACAGCAGCGGTCAAGGGTGCAGAAGGATGGCAAGGGCAGCAGACTCCTGAGCTACAGTGACTATAGGGATATAGGCAGCCATGCAAATATGCAAGAAGCCCCTCACGGCCAAGGACTTCTACTGAAAATCATGACTGCAGAGGCATGTCAAGAAAAGACCTGACTTCCTGCGAGGAGCAAGTAGAGCCCCGAGATTTGAGAGACCCATTTGTACATCTAAGTAGATGTGGCCTGGGGAGCACTTAGACAGACCTCCCTTTGAAAAAACATATATTAAAATGTTGATAGTTGTCATCTCTGCGCAGTTCTTTTCTCCTTCATTTTTATCTTTGTGTCCTAATTTTTCACCAGGAAATAAAAATTACAAATATAAAGAAAAAAGCAGGTTTCTAAAAGTAGTTACTAAAGATAAGCCATAAGGAGAAACAGAGAATGAAACCAAATACAGGAAAACAATTCAGTTTAAAAAGAAAAATTTCAAAGTGAAAGAAGAAATCTCTAACCATTCTCTACTGTTTTCCTACAAATATAAAACCTAGGCATTATAACAAGAAAATTATTTGCAAAGATAGCACGACAATAGCATTCGGTATCTCAAACTGCCTTAGAATTCAGTAAAAACAAAAATGCTAGCTGGGAATGACTCTAAGAAAAAGTTTCCTAGACCAACCAAAAATAAAAATATGTTAATGAATGTTACTCACCTTTTTTTTTTTTAATTTCCAGTTCCCAAGAAGAAATGCTTATTAGAACTAAGATATTAGAGCTTACATCTAACTTTCCTTCCAGTGTAAAGTCCTGAATTCAAGCAATCATGACGGTGCTTATTCTTTTCTTGCCACATTCAAAGCACGGGTTGATGTTTTCTCACTTTTATACCATTCTTCCTGCTGCAACAGGGATACGCACATGATATACAGGTTAAAGATACTGAAATTAAGGAAAACATATTTGAAATCAAGAGTACAATTTTATACTGAGATGCACATAGATTTCAGTATAACATAGTAAGAGAAACTTTTCCTTTACTATTAATAAAAACCAGTAACTGGCTATTTATATATATTAACTTAAACATGGCCAGTCACTTCCGGATCTGAGCTGAAGGTCAAAACTTTATAAATAGCAACATAACTTTTAAAAAAAAATCAAAGATAAAAGCTCCATATGTTATTTTTCTTAAAGACTAGGATAATCATGTACTTCAACAACCCATCCTACCACTATAGAAAACAAGAGGCATCTAGACAGATCCAAAAGTTATGATTCCTTCAGGAGGAATTTAAATTTGACCGGTCTTGTTTTCAAATCTTTGTAATGTGTCAGCCCACCACTTAGTCTATGTTCGAAGGACAAGGAAAAAGTAAAATGCATGGTCTGTTGGGTTTCTTTTGCCAAAGCTGATTAAGACTACTTACCAGCCAGTCTAACTTCTTTATGGCCTGTCCCAACAACCCTAGACTGCCATTATGTACCTGACTTCCTACCCCATCTTGTAAGAGAATTGCAGAGTGATTGCTTCATTACTGAGAAGTAAAATTGTCAGTAACATCAGTGAGATAGTTGAGTTCAGTACTAAAAAATTAAGCAGCAAACCCATCTTCTAAAGAACTAAAGGTCTTAGACAACCATTTCACAAAGACAATGTATTAGAGGATAACGACACACCCAGTTTCTGGAACAGTCCCCATTCTAAATACCCTGAACTGCTATCCACATAAATACAATTATACCTGTCAGACCAAGTGTCTAGAATTTTAAATCAGAATACATGGACCCCCTACATAGAAGACAAATCACAGATTTACATGGAATATATCCAAACTTAAATATTTATGTATCAGGGGCACCTGCATGACAATCAGTTAAGCATCCAACTCTTGATTTCAGCTCAGGTCCTGATCTCAGGGTTGTGAGATCGAGCCCCATGTCAAGCTCCACGCTAGACATGGAGCCTGCTTAAAGTTCTCCCTCTCCCTCTGCCCCTCCCCCCCTTAAAAATTTATATATCAAACTTTCCAAATTGCAGCTGTATAACTCATAAACACAGAGAACAAACTTATGGTTGCCAGAGGGGAGGGGAGTGCGGGGGACAGGCAAAATAGATGAGGAGGATTAAGAGGTACAAACTTCCAGTTACCAAATAAGTTATGGGGATGCAAATATAGCATAGGGAACATAGTGAATCATTTGGAATAACTCTGTATGGTGACAGTAACTACGCTGATCGTGGTGATCATTTCATAATGTATATAAATGTCAAACCACTACGGTGAACACCTGAAACTAATATAATACTGTACCTCAACCATACTTCAATAAATAAATAACAAAGAGCAGCTATATTTCATAGGGCGCTGGGTAAGACCTTGAAACTTAACAGGCCAGGATCTAGAGAAAGAACTGGAGATGTATCCACAAACCTGATAATGATGGGTCACCAAGTAAGGTCAACCCTTGGACAAAGAGGAAGCACAGCAGAAGTCTGCAGGGCTTGCTTCCCCTGATTCCATTTCTCTTTCATTTATCGCCACCTCACACACCCAAAGTGCTGACTCACCACCCTGGCCTTCCCTTGCCCTTCTTCCAAAGCAGCACCCCATGCTTTCATGGGGGTTGGAGGGGTGGAGAGGAGCAGATGAGAAGTAAACAAATCAGTTAAATAAGTCACACAGTAGTAAGTGCTGTAAGAAAAAAAATAAGGCACATTGATAGGCTGTATTCTTTAACCTTGCATGCACGTTAATATCATCCTGCAAGCTTTTTTTTTTTTTTTTTTTTGGTGGTGGTGAAAAAAACTAAGCATTAAATTCTCGAAGGCCATTTTGTTCCAGCTACATCAAGGTGGTCACATCAAAACAACCAAGTCAAAATAGCTTCACAGCTCCCCCATTCTGTAAGCTTTTAACAATGCCAGTGCTTAGACTAGACTCAACTGAATCGGAATCTGTGGGAGCAGGGCCCAAGAAACAGCTTTTAAAAAAGGTCTCAAAATGATTATAATATACTGCCAAGCAGGGGAACCACTAGTATGAGGTGGCCAGAGGTGCTATTTGTATCAGTCGGTCAGGGATGGCCTTTCTAAAACGATCTCTGAATTGTAACTTACACCATCCCCTCAGGACAATCCGATTCCACAGTAACAAGGACAGCCAACCTCACTTCAGTGATCTATTCCTTGGTTTCCCTACTCAGTAACAACAGCACTGTATCAGGCCAGAGATTGTGAAGGAGAGAAGAGACTAAATACAGTGAAAGGAAAGCAGAACCCAAACACCTTGGAGGAACAGCGTGCTGCTGCCTCCACCGCATGGAATCAGATAATTAATGATCAGGGTCTGGGAGCCCCGCCAGCTTCAAGCACACCCTGATGTTCCAAATGATAACCACACCGAGGAAGGGGAAGGCCCAGGGAGCAGTGTGATTCTTCCTTCATCTTTAGGAAATTGGCAGCAAGCCTCCTTTAGAGTAAATAACGAAAAGAAAGGAAAATTTTACAATTATACACAAAAATCGTATAAATCCTGGCTGAGAATGCCACTTACCACCACCCCAGTGGCTTTTGATCAAGCGGAGATGGGTGACAGGCCAGGGTTTCCACATGACACCTTGCAAAGTCACACGCTTCTCTCCCCATGCGACCTGAATCTGATGTCTCAAAGCGTCAATAATGCCAGAAGAGTCCAAAGCGTGAGAGCATCTCCAGGCAAGTGGCAGCTGCGGTTCAGTGCAGCAATGAGACCGGAGAATGCGGCTGAGACGGAAGGCGTCGCAAAGTGCACCGTACCGTGTTAGGGAGAGGTTTCTAGCGGCAGCACCTGCCCGCGTTCAGCAAGTCCAGAAAACAGCACGGAGATCTCGCGCCAGCCCCGCCCCCTCCCTGCCGGGACGCGCAGCGGCTCGGACAACTCAGGTCCGAGGCTGCGGCAGCCGGAGGTTCCAATTCTGCCCCCGCCCAAGGCTGAAGCCTCCCCTTTCTGGCTCCAGAACCTCCAGCCGTGATCCCCGAGTCCGCCGCTCCTCGGCACCAGGCCGGGGACTCAGGGGTCGACGCGTGCGGAGTAAGGGGATTCGCAGACTAGAGGCGCACGCGAAGTGCCAGGCAATGGGTCGCTCGAGCTGCAGGGACCCAGCCCGGCGCCTGCGCACAAGCCGGTGTCCCGCACTCACCTCCAGGCCCAGCTGTCCGCCGTGCTCACTCCGGCCGCTGGGCATTCGGACTCCCGGATCTGGTGCCGCTGCGCCAGACTGCCTGGCCCCTGCTTCCTGGCCCCGCTACGACTCCTCACCCCTACCCCGGGCTACAATTGGTTGAACTCCAGGAGGGGGCGGGCCGAGGACGCTGACTGACAGCCGCGGGCGCGGTGCGCGGAACGCTGAGCTCCGAGGCGAGGTAAGCGCTCTGCGCGCGGCTCCCACTCGGCGCCGCGTTGCTTCTGCGCGCGAGGGGGTCGCACAGCTGTAGCCCTGTGGCCTGAGCTCTGGCGCCTTTCCGGACCGGCTTCTCTCGCCTCCAAATATCAGGGTTTCCCAGGGACAGTCTGTTTCAAGGCTTTTTTCTTGTCAGCGAAAGTGACCAAACCGGAGAAGCCCTACTTGGGCCGTCTTTCCTGTCAGTGGCGGAATGTATTGTTTCCTCTGCCAGAGAAAAACACCATTGGCCATGCACGAGCACTTACATATTGCCCCGCTTGAAATTAGTCGATTTACTCTATCTGGCCTTAAAACAGCCTCGTTCCTTTCACTCTCCCTGTACATAACATAGGTCTTCGGACAAAAATGCCTGCATAGGTTCCCTCCCCTCCCCAATTCGGGGTTATCTTATTTTGGACATTCTTCTAAGCGGTAAAACGTCTATGGCTATGTGAAATTCAGAAACTGAGAGGAGTCCTTGAAAGACAGAGGACCTGCTCAGGAAGCCGGAAGGGATTGCGGGCTGCTCTGTGTATTTCAGTGCACCGTAGGGTTAATGGAATTTATTCCAGCAAAACGCAGACTCTAAAAATAGTCCTACCCCCAGACTATTATCTGAAGGTTGAAGAAGAAGAATTAATACAAATTGCAACTAGCACTAATTATTTTTACATTTACCGACCACAATGGGCTCTACGTGCTTATTCAGATGTTTTCGTGGCAGCACTACATGCATGAGTGACTAGACCTACGAATGGAAGAAAAGGAGTTTCTACATAGAGCACTCTTTTCTAGAGTAACCATTTCATTCTCCTTCCTGGAGAAAGTCAGCCTTCCAGGGCCTATTAATAAAAGGTGGCTTCCGTTGCCTGTGTGGCAGATAAAGAACCCATATGATAAACCTGCGCTCTAAGTCCTATCTCCCAGATGCCCCGCCCCATCACCCACCTTTCACAGTTTAGCTGCTTGGTAATCTGCAAATACTTTAATAGGGCATGGTGACTTCTAGGTCACGGTTTTGGACCTCATTAGTGATCCCTGATAACCCTTTCTCACATAGGCACTCATAACCCTGAGGCATTTGAGTCATCTTACCTATATATAGTCATTATAGCCACAAACAAGAGTAGCCAGGACCAGACAGGCCGGCCAAATAACTCTGACTACAAAGTCACCACACTGCAAGTGAAAAATACTATCATACAAAAAATATGCAATTTGGATCTTAGCTGGACTGGGGCTAACACACAGCTCTGCCCTCTTCCTAGCAGTGCCATCCTAAGCAAAGGACTTCTCTGGGCTCAGTTCCTCAACTGTGAATTAGGGGCAACACTACCTGCACTTAAGAAAAAATGAAATGATAACTGAAAAGTGCCCTAGCACAGTGTCCCAAATCTCTTCCTCTTAAATTCCCTACCTCAGGTTATGACATGGCACAAGGAATTTCTGAATACTACATTTATGATAATCTAATTTTGAAAGCTGGAAGTTTTCGTGCTAATGTTAGTTTAGATGCTAATCTAAGTTTAGATGCTAATGTTACTAAATTTCACTTCTCTAAGAAAACAAAGCATGGATCTTAAAGTTAGATAAGCAAAAAAGCAAATTAAGCCTGTTTCTGATGTAGCTAATTTGAGGGATATTTACCAGCAACTTGGTTCCATCTCTGATGGCAGAAACTTGGGGCACAAGCACTTCTGAGCCCATGTCAGTTCCTGATTCAGTTCCTTTGCTTCTGAATCCTTTGAACAAGTAACTAAAATTTGGGCCCCCAAACCCCTCAAACCATTGTTCAAAATAAGTGACTACTGTCACATTAGCTACCAACCACCCTATTCCCTAAACACCACGGACCATGAGAAGATGCTGCCAAGGGTAGGAGACTAGAAGGGAGAGGAATTTGGTGCCTGTATGAGTCTTGTCAGGCTGCCATAATAAAATGCCATAGACTTGAGTGGCTTAAACAACAGAGATTTATTTTCTCAGAGTTCTGGAAGCTAGAAGTCCCAGATCAAGGTGCCAGCTGATTCAGTTCCCTGTGAGAGCTCTCTTATTGGCTTGGAGATAAACACCTTCTCACTGTTTTTTGGGGTGGGGTGGGGGGAGGTCGGGTTTTTTTTTGTTTTTTTTTTAAGGAACTGTGTGTGTGCTATTTCACTGGTAGAGTAGCTAGGACTCAGGAACTTGGAGGCTTTAGGAGCTCTGCTGGGCAGTGCAAAGGAGCTTCTCCTCCTGTTACTTCAAATCCTGTCTTTGAATTCTTCTAGCTCTCCATGCTGGTCCTTTTCTCAGGTGCCCATAGCTCCCTCTTGTGCTGTATGACAGTCTTCAAATCACCTGGCCTGATTGGCAATCCAGAACATAGCCACAGAGAAGGTTAGGTAACAGGTCATCTGAAACACCTCCAGCTTCACTCCCATCTTGTTTCTCTACCCCCCTCCTCTTATAAGGACACTAGTTTCATTGGATTAGTGCCCCACCCTTAGGATGCCATTTAACCTTAATTGCCTCTTGCTGAGAAAGGAAGTCTCAAGCAAGCAGCCTTTCATACACACGGCCTTCGCCTGGAACACTTCCTTACCAAGAGATGAAAGAGTCCTCACAGCTCATGCTGGACTATTTGCCCTGTGTGGGACTTTCTTCATGCATTCCTTTATTTTGCTTAAGGCACCTGATTATTCCTTCGCCACTTCCACCATGTTAGGACACACTAAGAAAACAGCCATCTATGAGTCAGAAAACTACCCTCACCAGACACCGAATCTGCTGGTACCTTGATCTTGGACTTCTCAGCCCCTAGAACTGTGAGAAATAAATTTATGTTGTTTATAAGCCACTCCGTCCCTGGTATTCTGTTATAGCCGCCCAAACGGACTAAGACACTTACACTCTCCACTCAAAACAGTTTTCCAAAGTCAATTAGGTCATCTCTCTTTTTCTTATCCCCTTCAGTGAATTTATGTCATACACCTTGTGTATGTCATACACCTTATGTATGAATACTTAGATTCAGTTGTCACCCCGACATCCTACTTGAAATTTTGGGGGTAAAATTTACATATAATAAAACTTCAGTCCCTGTGTACTATTCTATTAGTTTTAAAGGTCAGTATGTGATGATAAAGAGGTCAATTCATCAAAAAGATCTAACAACTGTAAATACTTAGATATAAATATTAGATATTATTTAGATAAATATCAAATATATTACAAAATATATAAAGCAAATACTACCAGAATTAAAGAGAAATACAGAGCAATACAATAATAGTTGGAGACTTTAATATTCCATTCGCAACAAAGGATAAAGTATCCAGAGAATCAATAAAGAAACAGCAGATTTGAACACTACAGACCAAATGGATCTAACAGACACATACAGAACATTCCATCCAACAGCAGCAGAACACATTCTTCTCTAGGGCACCTGGAAGATTTTCTAGGATAGATCATGTTAGGTCACAAAACAAGTCTCAACAAATTGAAGAAGAAAGAAATTATACCAATTATATTTTCCAACCACAGTGAAATGAAATTAGAAATCAGTAACAGGAGGAAAACTGGAAAATTCACAAATACATGGAAATTAAATGCATTCCTGAACATCCAATGAATAAAAGAAGAAATTAAACGGATATAAAAAATATTTTGAGAGAATGAAAATAAAGACAAATACTAAGACTTATGGAATGCAGCAAACAGTTCTCAGAATTGTGTCAACTATATTCAAATTTTAAAAATTTAATTTAGGGGCAGCTGGGTAGCTCAGTCAGTTGAGCGTCTGCCTTCAGCTCAGGTCATGATTCCAGGGTCCTGGGATCAAGCCAAGCATCAGGCTTCCTGCTCAGTGGGAACCATGCTTCTCCCTCTCCCCTCCCCCTGCTTGTGTTCCCTCTCTCACTGTGTCTCTGTCAAATAAATAAAATCTTAAAAAAAAAATGTCTAAAATTTACAGCTCAGGTGAAAAAAGTATACTGAAATTAATACCATAAGAGAGAGCTCAGGGGTAGGGGTGGGACAGGGCAGGAGACTGCCATTTTTCATTATTTTATTATTTTATTACTACGTGCGTGCATCATATTGTATTGACAATATCTTTTAAACATTTTTTAAGTTGATGAAACAAAAAATAAAATTTTATATGATTTTTAAAAGTTAAAAAAAGTTCTCAAAGGGAAGTTTATAGTGATAAATGCATACATCAGGAAAAAAGATCTCAAATAAACAGCCTAACTTTACATCTCAAGGAATTAGAAAAAGAACAAATTAAACCCAAAGTTAACCAAAGAAGGAAATAATAAAGGTTAGAACATAAATAAATGAAATAGAGAACACGAAAAGAAAAGATTAATAAACTAAGAGTTGGCTCTTTGAGAGATAAACAAAACTGACAAGCCCTTAGCTAGACTAACCAAGAAAAAAAGAGAGGACCCAAATAAATAAAATTATAAATGAAAGAAGAGATATTACAACTGATACCATATAAATACAAAGGATCATGAGACTACTATGAACAATTATACACCAACAAATTAGACAACCTAAAAGAAATAGAGAAATTCCTAGAAATATACAATCTACCAAGAGTAAATCAGGAAGAAATGAGTAAAAAATAAATAGTTTTGTGTGTAAACAGCCACCCAGGCACCCCACCTTTTCTTGTATTTTAAAAAAATTTCTTGGAATTAAAAACTGCCTTATTTTTTTCAGTCCCATGACCTGCTATATACCCACTCTTATTTTTTCCACTGGATCTGCTGTACACATTTAAGATTTCCCCAAATCGTTTCACAAGTCTGATCATCTATCAGTTATCACTCCCTCCCTGCCCTACCCTTTTACCCCTTTATTCTACTCCTTATAGATCCTTCTGCTCTGATGCTCTTTTTATTTTTTTATTAAATTAAAATAAATTTTTAAAATTTGAACATCGTTGACACACAATTCTGACCTAGAAACATATAATCTACCAAGAGTAAATCAGAGAGAAATGACTAAGGAGTAAACAGTAAAAAATAAGTCAGGAGATGAAATAGTAATCAGAAACCTCCCAACAAAGAAAAGCCGAGGACCAGACGGTTTCACTGATGAATTCTACCAAACATTTAAAGAATTAATGCCAATCCTTTCAAACTCTTCCCAAAAAATTGAAGAGGAGGGAACACTCCCAAACTGATTTTATAAAGCCAGCATCACTGATACCAAAGCCACACACAACAAAAAAACTATAAGCTAATATTCTTAATGAATATAGATCCACATTTCTTCAACATAATACTAGCAAACCAAATTCAAAAATACATTAAAGTTATCATATACCATGCAAAGATGGTTCAACACACACAAATCAATAAATGTGATCCATTGCATTAAGAAAGATAAAAATCATAAGATTATCTCAACAGATGCAGAAAAAGCATTTGACAAAATCCACATCCATTTATGATAAAAACTCTCAATAAATTGACATCAACATAACAAAGGCCACATATGACAAGACTGCAGCCAACACCATACTGAACGGTGAAAAGCTGAAAGCTTTTCCGATAAGATCAGGAACAAGGGTGCCCACTCTCACCACTCCTATTCAGTACAATACTAGAAGTCCTAGCCAGTGCAATCAGGTAACAAGAAATAAAAAGCAAAATTGGAAAGGAGTAAAATTGTCTTTGTTTGCAGATGCATGATCTTATATATAGCAAATCCTAGACTCCACCCAAAAACTGTTAGAACTAATCAATGAATTCAGTCATGCTGCAGGATACAAAATCAGCATACAAAAATAAATTGCTTTTCTAAAACTAAGAACTACTTTAAAAAGAAAGAAAATAATCCCATTCACAATAGCATCAAAAACAATAAAATACTTAATAATAATTTAACCAAGGAGATAAAAGATCTTTACACTGAAAACTAAGTCATTGATGAAAGAAATTGAGGAAGACACAAATAAATGGAAAGGAATCTTGTGTTCATGGACTGGAAGAATTAAAATCGTTAAAATGTCTTTATTACCCAGAGCCACCTATAGATTCAATGCAATCCCTATCAAGATTACGATGGCATTTTTTTTTTACAGAAATAGAAAAAAACATTCCTAAGATTCATATAGAACCACAATTGATCCAAATAACCAAAGCTGAAAAATAACAATAAAGTGGGAGGCATCACATTTCCTGATTTCAAACTATATTATAAAGCTACAGTAACCAAAATAGTATGATACTAGCATAAAAACAAACACATACACCAATAGAACAGAGTCAAGAGTTCAGAAATAAATCCATACTTATATGGTCAACTAATATTTGACAAGAGAGCAAAGAATACCCAATAGGGAAAGGATAATCTCTTCAATAAATGGTACTGGGAAACCGAATATCCATATGCCAAAGAATGAAACTGGACCTCCAAATTACACCACTCACAAAAATTAACTTGAAGTGAATTAGACTTAGTTAGACATAGACCTGATACCATAGAACTTCTTGAAAGTTGCTAAGAGAGGAGATCTTAAAAGCTCTCAACACAAACAATTGTAAAACTAGGTGAGGTGATGGATATGTTAACTAACCTTCGTGTGGTAAACATTTTATAATATATACATATATCAAAGCATCATGCTGTATGTCTTTTTTTTTTTTTTTAAGATTTTATTTATTTATTCGACAGAGATAGAGACAGCCAGTGGAGAGAGGGAACACAAGCAGGGGGAGTGGGAGAGGAAGAAGCAGGCTCATAGCAGAGGAGCCTGATGTGGGGCTCGATCCCAGAACACCGGGATCACGCCCTGAGCTGAAGGCAGATGCTTAAACGCTGTGCCACCCAGGCGCCCCTCATGCTGTATGTCTTAAACTTACACAATATGTCAACACTTCTCAATAAAGCTGGAAAATTTTTTAAGTAAAACTGAAAAAAATGCAGCAAATATATAGATAATGGACTACTACTCAACAATTAAAGCAAATGAAATATCAGATGAGGGGCGCCTGGGTGGCACAGCGGTTAAGCGTCTGCCTTCGGCTCAGGGCGTGATCCCGGCATTGTGGGATTGAGCCCCACATCAGGCTCTTCCACTATGAGCCTGCTTCTTCCTCTCCCACTCCCCCTGCTTGTGTTCCCTCTCTCGCTGGCTGTCTCTATCTCTGTCAAATAAATAAATAAAAAATCTTTAAAAAAAAAAAAAAAAGAAATATCAGATGAATCCCAAATAATTATGCTAAGTAAAAGAAACCACACAAAGTAAGAGGGGTTATGAAGGAAATGAAGTATCTTTGGAGAGTGGTATCTTCATTATCTTGATTATTGTGATCGTTTTATGTGCATGTGTATGTGTCAAAATTTATCAAGTTATCCACTTTATTTTTTAAGTAGGCTTCATGCCCAATGTGGGGCTTGAACTCACAACCCTGAGATCAAAAGTGGGATGCTCTACTGTCAGCCAGACACCCCTCAAATTGTCTACTTTAAATACATGCAGTTCACTGTATGCCATTTATATCTCAATAAAGATTTTTTTTAAGGTATATAAATAATTTTTTATGATTTCCTGCCCTAACCAATATTTTGATTAACCGAAACTGTAGTAGTCTGCTTGGGCTCTCATAATAAAATATCCTGATTGAGTGGCTTAAACAATAGAAATTTATTTTCTCCTATCTCTGGAGTCTGGAAGTCCAAGATCTAGATCTCAGCAGGGTTGGTTTCTGTTGAGCTCTTTCTTCCCGGCTTGCAGATGGCTGCCCTTTCACTGTGTCCTCAAGTGGCCGTTCGTCTGGGCATGCACAGAGAATATCTTGTGTCTCTTCCTCTTCTTACAGTGTACCAGTCCTATTGGAGTAAGACCCCTTCCTTATGACCTTTCTTTACCTAATTACCTCCTTGAAGTTCTTATCTCCAAACACAGTCACCTTGAGAGGGCTTTAACATATAAATTTTAGTGGGGGATAAATTTGGTCCATAACACCAACCAACTATAGGTCCCAAATGTGTCAAATGAGAGGGCTTGTGCTCTCCTTACTCATTCACTCCCTAACACTTTCAGCACCCAGTTTCAACAGTACCTGATAATGTCATCTGTGCTCTCTCAGGGATCTCTGCTCTTCTCTACCCATTACCTGGAAGTAATAAAATCTACAACAAATAAAACTATTAAATTAGCATTCCTTTCATTTCCTATCCATTATCATAAGGCTAGGACTTTTTTATTGTAAACTCATTTATGTAACAATACTCTGGAACTTCCTTAGAATTCTATCTGTGATTTGTTCCGAATTTTAGTTTCCCATTAATTGCAAACACAATGAGTGACAACCATTACTACTAATCACTACAAAAAACAGATGAATCACTCAAACAAATGTACAAACTTTTTATTTAGAATTAGAGACTCAAATACAAATTAAATACAATACAAAATATTAAGCCTTCATAAAACAGACCATAACCACTTTAAATCATCTATTTCTAAAACAAAATGAAAGAGAAATCTAAAAATAGTCCAAAAATCAATTTACTTTTAAACTCTTATTGTTAACATCAAAATAACTACAAAATGATCAAAGAAATTTAATTAGAAAATGAACAAAGCCACTACAGAGAGATTCCTGCTATCTACTAAAATCAATTTAGGAATTAAAATTTAGTATGATTTCTACTTATTCACAAATAAAAAGCACCTCATTTTAAAAAGACAATTATCTGTTTCACTCTAAGGTTGTGAGAACTGTTTTGTTTACTTGACTTTTAATTTTAATATGGCACAATAGGTTTGATCAGTGTAAGCAATATCACTAAAAATATTTTAATGTTCCTTAGAGACTCTTTCTGTTTTACTTTATGACTAAAGGGATCATATATTTAAAAGTTAAAACATTACAATATAATAAATATCACTAATAAGATACATGGCAAAATAAAAATATACATTAAAAATGAAGTCTCATTTTCTTTTATGAATGGGAAACTGATCAGACTCATGTTATATAGTCCCTTTTCACTCCAGAAAAAAAAAGGTTTTATATTTTATATTATTGTTATAAATCCAATTCTAAGAATCTGCACCAAAAAAAGCAATACCAAGGAGATAGTATAGTATCTTGAGCTTGTATTGTATCCGAAAATACTTACAAAAAGTGGAACTAGACTTGCATTAAGTAGATAACAGGAAAATACTATTACAGTGTTTACATATTTAAAATAACTCAAAACAAAAATAGAAGTCCACACTCAAGAATGGCACCCACATTATTGAAGAATAAAGTTATTTGCATATATGCAAACCATATGTGTGGCTAAATATTTTCCTAAAACATGCATATTATGAGGCCTTTCATAATTAAGCTTATAGAACCAAACTATATTGTTTATATCCACTGTCATGATTGGACATTTCTGCACATCAAGAGAGTTAAAACTCTGACATCTGTTGACATTAAAACTCAAGAAGAAATATAAACAAACTCAGGCTTTCACTAGAAAATTTTAGATATCTCAGCAACCTGTTATACTTCTTGTCATGAAATAAATGGATTCCAAGATGCAAATATTCTTTTAAATTTTTAATTTCTATGAGCCCTCTTTAAAAACCATTTTAATGACATCACATTTCTTGGAGAAAATTTACTCAGAGTTCTGAACGACTTAGTCATTTTCTAAAAGCAATTTTGCTTCAAGTGGTAAAGTTCTAGCTCTCTCAGAAGTTTTTTTTCTTCTTTCAAAGAGAATGAAAAATATGCAAAGATTTTCCTACTGACTCACTAAATGTAAAATTAATAGTGTATAATAATAAATTTTGGAATACAATAACTTTTAGGTTTTCAGTTTATTACTACTAACTAGCTATAACATCAAGCAAGTCACTTAATAATTCTCTGTACTTCAGTTTCATCTTTAAAACAAAGAGATTAGAATAGGTAATTGTTAAGATTCCTTCCAATTTTTGCATGGTAGGATTCTGTGCTTCTGGAGGAATATCTCATTGATACATTGAATTTTCTATATATCAAGAAAACTGATATGAACTAAAATAGCACAGCTAAACCAATACTCTCCTATAAGAAAAAACACAAAAACCATGTTAAAGCTCAACTTCCCAAACTTTACTAGACCCATTCTCTCTTTAGCTAGACCACTGAATAGCCCATGACACAACACCAAATATCTTAATTACATAAGTTATTTTAAATTACACTGTAAACCTATTAAAATATATTAAGTCTATGCCACAATTTTCTTGCATTCTAATTTACATTATTTTCATTCTATCTACATTCAAAATAAGCTGTACAGTTAAGGTAGGGAACTACTTAATATTCTTGCACTTCAAAACACTAGTAAAGTTAAATCAAATGAAGGGTAGAATATTAACCATGATCATAACCTACCAATTTTAAAATAAAGGTACACTAATACTGTTTATGGGCTAGAAAAACAAAGCAAAGGTAAAAAAGGAAATCTTGCTGACAAATGCTAATGTTCAAATGAATTTAGTTGTGTTGTGCCATTTCTTAGAAAAAGAGGGAGAAGATATCAGCAGAAACTGATAGGCAATACTGAACCATGACATTTTAGGAACTTTTATGAGAAGTTAATGTATCGTAAAGCAGCACTTTGGTATTAGTGCAGTGCAAGTTGGTTTTTCTGTGTCTAACTATGGGCAGCAAATGAGGCACTTAACTGTAAAATAGAAAAATAGGGTATATTTAAGAAGAAATTCAAAATCATTCATAAAAGATAATTAGCATTATTCAAAAAGTAAAAAATTCTGTTTTTACTTAACGCGCATTCAACGTTACACATGCTTCACTAGGGAAAATTTTGAATGTACGACGGCTGTTTCATTTATAAGAGACAGAAAATATTTCCTTTTCAAGAGACTCTGGATTTCTGGAATGAAATCCAAGTCTTCTCAACCTGAGCGCTACACATTTTTAAATCAAGAAAAATACATCTTACCCATACTGAAGAAATGTTTCTACCTATCAACAAAGTATAACATGTGATCCCTGACTTTATTCTTGAAGGATCAGAAGTTTTTATTTTATATAACTTCAAAGAAAGGGATCTAGTGACTAACAGAAAAATGAATAGATATTTAGCACCTAAATTTAGAACACTTAAGTATTGCCATAGTTTTAAATAGTTGTCTGTCCAAAGATCAAGGGAAATCAGATATATGTTGTTCAATGATACTACAACATTCTCAAAGATTAATTTATCAAGCTTCCTTGATTTGCAAATGCATCTATCTATAACATTCAACACAATATTATCATTTCTTCCTGAAGTTACAGATATATATTCTTCTTAACAAGAAATAAGTGAGGTTGATTTTTTCTTAACCACCATTAAATTGTCTTCCAAATGTGGCACTTTTTCAGAGATTTGGATAGAAAATAGTCCTTTAAAAAAGTCATTCATTTTCTACCACTAATATTACTTTAAATGTTCTTCACTGTAAAGCAGAGGTCAAAAAATGAAGTAAATGGCCATGGACCTTCTGCTGAAATACATAAGCAAATATAATGCAGGATTAGAGAAGATGAACATATGTTAATTTCTGGCAAGGAAGTTGGCACATAAATGCTTATCTGTAGGGTAAAAAAAAGCACTGAATGAAAAGATAATGTCTGCTGTGACATTATTCCAAGCAAATGGAGCTTAGCATCTGCTTTCTTGACATCTAAGAGAAATATTCTAGTCATGCCTCTTTAAGTAAGCTTGATTTTTAATTCCAGATGGAACACTGCTTCATATGTTAAAACTGACGCACGACATTAACTAAAGTTTTCCATGAGACAGTTATATTCATTTCCTCTGAAAAATCCTATAATCTTACCTCTTCTCCCTATTTGCTCATAAGAAGGCTTTTCTTAACTCATTAGGGGGGAAAAAAGTCTTAAAAATATATGTTCTTCTTCCAAGGAGCCTGGAAAATTTCTAGTTCACAGTCCTTGTATTAGTTACCTACACTCACTTTAACAAGTTGCATTCCTTACTACATAGTTAATTTCCTGACACACAGAAAAATCTAAATTCTCTTATTTATATCTTTAAACTCTTCTATTTTCTTGAAAGATATTCTAGTTTATTTTTGAAAGGAAATGAGTACATTAAAAAAACAAGAACACTGTGATACAATTCAGTTGTTAGGAAATAAAGTGCATATAACTTTCAATATAAATATTGTTTAATAGACTACAGCTAATAGCTAATAAAATAAAAATGAAGACACAGCCCAGTATCTAAAATATGGAAAACATGAGACAAGAATACAAATTCTATATAAATAGTAACAAAAATGAGGGTGATATTCCCCTTCACAAAAAAAAAAAAGGCAACTGAAATTGTTAAGTAGATTTCTGCTTCTCAAACAACCAGACATGCTACACAGTAATACCAACATGCAATACCTGAAATGTAGAATCACAGTCTGACTGTTGCCCTTGAACTTCAGCATTTAATTTACAATTTTCTGGTGCCTGGCTGATTTCATCTTGCAAAGTAGGAAATATGCCATGAGTATCATCTACAGAAACACCGTCAGACAAGACGTCTAACTTTTCAGGGGAAGGAGCTATGTGAAGCTTACTATCTCCTGTCCCTTCATCAAAATTTGTCCTCTCATCAGCATCTTCTAGCTGTTGAACTGAAGTTAAATACTGCTCAAGTAGACTATTATCCTGCTCATTGCTTAAGCTTTCCTTATTCCATTCACCGTGTTCATCACTGACATCCCCTACATCTGACTCTTTGCCATATTTGACTGTGTCAATGGAATTCCCCATGATGGAACTTTCACTGCCTTCTGCGGAACTTTTTTCAAAATCCAAAGAATCCTGCAAATAGTGAACTTGGTCTGTTAGGGAAGAATGAAAACCAGAGTCTGGAAATTCTGGTAAGGATTTCTCTTGAGGAGCCTCATCAGGAGCAATGAACCAATCAGAATTTTGATCAGAAGAAGGCTCCTGACTTTGGGTGAATGATGGATGTTTAGAGGGTACCAGAGTACTTGATATAGGAGGAACATCAGTATGCCAGGAACTTAGACGCTGATCCACCATCTGTTGCCAAGCTTGTAGAGACCTTACCTATAAATCAAAGGATATAGTTTTATTATAAAACAAAAATCACGCCTGTTTCACAGCATTCTTTGAGCTTTCTTCCCAACACTCATGAAGTTGGTAAATGGCAGATGGGCAGAACTAGGGTTAGAAACAGCCTGACTCCCCTTATCCCTTCCATAGCACTCTCAGCCTTAACCAGGCTGGCACAAGTGGTACACGTCCTTGGTAACAAAAGGTCCTCACCAGGAGAGTCAGGATGGGCCAAAGCAATTCTCCTGCTGCTACTGGAAAAACTATCAGAAGTACAACAGCCCGTGACTAAGCAGTCAATAATGTACTAAACAGAAACTGAAGTGTATTGAATAAGACAGGTTATAACCCAATATAAGTAGATTCTCTAAAATTAAAATCTCACTGTAGATATCCATTTAGGATAGAGTTGTTAAATATTACCTAACAATATAGCATATAGAACTCTAAAATATCCAAGTTCTTGATAATATGACTTTTACATTTTTAATGTACAATCAAAAATCTCAAAATTTTACAATTAAATCTGCAAGAAAAAAGCTATATATAGAATTTTTTAGTTTCTCCTTGACCACCCTCCCAGGTAATCACTGATATGAGTTTGATATGTGTCCTTCCAGACCTTTTACTATGTTTTCAAATATACACGGAGTTTTCAAAAACAAGCAGAACCTTAAGTTCTGCAACTTGCTGTTTTTCACTGAACAATGTTATTACTGGGGAACTTTCCACATCAGTCCATACTATTACTTTATTCTTTTTAACTGTCCCATAATGTTTCATGGTACTGTTATTCTATAATTTGCTTAACCACTCCCCTAGTATTAGTAATTATAAAACCTTAGAAATCAATAACTATTTCTTAATTTTGTAGGTAAAATCCTATTATAACAAGTTCTTTTATAAAAATATTTCTAAGAAACTATCATCAAGAAATATTTGATTAGATAAAATAACAGGAAAACTGATTGTTTGAACTGTCCCTGAAGTATGCTATTACAGGATTTAAACTCTCTCTCAAGAAGTCATATGCACTTTTTAGAACATGTGTATCATAGCCATCATACACTATCTTAGTCACCTTTCATTCAAATATTCCCAAAAGGTAAAACAAGATAGATGGTTACAGAGAACTTTTAATTATTTTCTACCTATTGGAAAGTTATGACAACATCCCTCAATTTAGTCACTTTCCTTTATCCTTTTACAATTCTTTATCTTTCTGGTCAAAATTATGAAAATATTTTTCTTTAGATTAAATAAAATGTAACAAAATTCACTGTCCTAATTCAGAGTTGGTGGCAAGGAACATAGACCACATCCTTAACTTTGAGCAAAAGTGCTCAATATGCCTGACTACTCTATGATTATCTCAATAAATCTAGAATTTTTCTTGGTTCACACATTATGTAACTCAGCAGGAATGGGTTTACCTGGTTCCAAAGGAATCTGACAGCCTCTTCTTGTACAAATTTTTTAATACGTTCTTCATCTCTTTCTTTTCTTAATCTACAAGAATTCAAAATCCATTAATGACACAAGGAAGATGCTTTGACTCATGCCTATTGTTACAACTAATAGACACATGTACTGTAAAGAAATTAATAGTCTAATAACCATCTTTTCCACTTTCAGAATATCTAAGCTGAAACTTTAGTTTTTTGGGGTTTTTTTGTTTTGTTTTTAAATATATAGCTGGAAAATAGCCTTTTTTTTTTTTTTTAAAGATTTTATTTATTTATTTGACAGAGAGAGAGACAGCCAGTGAAAGAGGGAACACAAGCAGGGGGAGGGAGAGGAAGAAGCAGGCTCCCAGCAGAGGAGCCTGATGTGGGGCTCGATCCCAGAACGCCGAGATCACGCCCTGAGCCGAGGGCAGACGCCTAACGACTGCACCACCCAGGCGCCCCTGAAACTTTAGTTTTAACTATGACTCAATGTAGAAGCCAGATGGATGTGACTGAAATTCAGATTATATTGGTTCTACAAAGTACTGGCAATGATGAAAAACAAAATAAAATATTAAGTGGCTCTTTATTTGGCCTTTATTTCCCAGCCAAAAACACCAAAGGCACAGGAGCCACAGAAAGGAGTAGTTGCTCAAAGGCTACAAAACAGCAGAGCATTAGGATCCCAGCTTGACACGCCATCTTCTAAGAGACTAGGACTAATCCCACCAAACTTCAGTCCCCATTTGCCCAGGTCCCTGATATATTCCTTGCTATCACCAAAGGACCTCCCATCCATCACTTTCCCTTATTCATTAAAGTATTCATCTGGGCTCACCGCTGCCCTCTCCACACTTAGGCCTGTCACCAACCTAAGGGTCCCTTTAGTTTGTCCATTATCTTCCACAATGTCACCATTTTCTTTTACCTCTAACCCAATTCCCAACTTTCTCTAACCCCCCAAGCTCTTCTCCTGTGCCATTTGGGGCTCCAGAATTGTAACTGGCAAACCTTCTTATCTTCTCAACCTCTTTTGTGAATTTTTCCTTGACCAAATCAGACCTACTGCTGATGACACTGTAGCCCTCTCACTGCAGCCACTGTAGTAGTGGAAGCTATTTTGGGATACCTGTCTGGCTCAGTTAGTAAAGCATGTGACTCTTGATCTCAGGGTCGTGAGTTTAAGCCCCACATTGGGCATGGAGCCTACTGGGGAAAAAAAAAAAAAAGTGGAAGCTATTTTTTTCCTTCATACATCAGGGTCAGAAGATAGCTTCTACTGTCAACAAGTTTTTTTTTGCCCTCCTCCTTTAAGAACTCCTGCCATCCTGCTAAATTGCTCCAAACTTTTTCAAGTACTAGCCTCCCAGAATCTGCCCGCAATCACTGAAATCTCAGCACTCTCTCCATGTCATTCCTATCATCATTTCTGGAGACCTCAGCATGCACATGGATGCTCTAACAGTAATCCACCCTACGACATTCATTCTCATAGTCTCACTCTAGACCCAGTCATTTCAACTACACCATTTTCAAAAATGATTTCAAGCACCCACACAAACCACTACCCCCATCCTCCCAGTTCACTTGCTCTTGCACGCCCCCTGCAACATTCTAGACAGCCAGTCTTCATCCAGACCTCCAAACTAACAATCCCCACCTCCTCCTGTCTCTCCTTTTCCTTCTTTAAATTCCAAGATCCACCATTATAATTATCCCCTCCCAAATATCTTCAGCTCCTTTGCCCTTCCTTCTCTCCCCTACCATATTCACCTGGGAAAAACCCATTCCTGGCGGAACCAAATTAAGCACACCCAAATCAGACTAGAACAGCTGAAAATTGCTGAAGAAACTCATACAACCTGACCTATTGTTTTGCATTTTAGGTTTTTCCTCATACTGTTTAATAATCTTCCATTTTCCTTTTCAGTTCACTTTTAAGATGAACACCTCACACCTCACATCTCTCTTAAACTTTCTACACCCTCACCCCTCTCCTCATTTTCAAATGTTGACCATGTCTTCTATATCATTGAAAAGGAGAAGCATTCATCAGGCAGAACTTTGCTTCCTCCTACCACCTTACCTGCTTCTGCTCCTGCTCCTACCTCAGGCCACTCCCTCTCCTTGGGCACTGGATCCCTTCTTTCACCTTCTCAAGAATCTCAACCTTGCACTTCTCCTTTCTTTCCACTGCACCATCAGATTTTTCCTCTTTATTGTATCATTCTATCAACACAAAACATGCTCTATATCTCCCATCTTTAAAAAAGAATCTCCTTAACAACACTCACTCTTCACCTCTCATTCACTATTCAACCCATTCCAAACTGCTTGATTCCACTACACGCTGAACATGCTCTTAGGAAATTCACTGGGCAGGAAAGGGTCAACTCAGGGGGCTTGGGGTGTTCAAACCCCACACATTCCAAAGATGGGACTGGCTTTGACTGATGGGGAGATAATGTCCAAGCCCTTGGAATATCCTGCTTCATAAGAGTATCTGTGCATACATGGGGTTTGGGGCCAAGCCAGATAGTTTATGCTAACAATGTACTTTCAGGTGAGTACCTGTTTTGTTCACCTGGAGCCCTGATACACACACTGTATCAGTCTGACCTTGGGTAGGAGCTAAGGCCTAAGTAACTAAGGTCAGTTACACAAGCACTCAGTACCTATGAGCCTGACACCAAAAAAAAAAACCAAACCCTGTAGCCAGGGCTTAAGTGAGCTTCCCTGGGTGGCAATACTTCATATGTGTTGTCACACATCACTGCCAAGAGACTCAAGCCCTATCCATACAATTCCGCTGGAAGAAGACAACTAGGAGCTTATGCCTGCTCTCCTGGACTCTGCCTTATGTACCTTTTTTCTTTGCGGACTTTAATCTGTATCCTTTCATTCGAATACACCATAGTCATGAACAGAATACCTTCCTGAGTTTTGTGAGTCCATTTAGCAAATCATCAAACCTGAGAATAGTCCCAAGGTCCCCCAGTACAGTCACCAATAACCTCCAGCTTCTAAATGAAATGTATAATCCTCTGTCCTCCCTACGGCACCGCTCTTCTCTCCTAAAACATCTCCCTATCGAAGTTGAGACACACACTCTCCCCATCTTCCCACCACACAGGCTGTCCCTTCCCAGTCTCTTTTACTGCTTCCTCCCCTTTCACTGATAATATTAATTAATACTGCAATGCTAATACTCAAAATAAATTTATGAACTCCTAATTTTCCTGACTGTCAGTCACTAAAACGTCAGCCACAGAAGTGAGGAATAATTCCTACCATTTTCCCAGAATTTTAGTCCCTTTTAAGTCCCCACTCCTTTCTTCAATTCTATGTCACCTACTGGGTTCCAGGTAGACTTTCTCATCTTCTCATTTCTATGCTTATTCAGTTTTTCTACATTTTCTGTAGCTTCCTATGTTTAAGTTTATAAATATCTATAAGACAAGCAATTGTTCAACACGTATCGCCGTAGTGCATCAATGTACCAATTGCCATGCTAGCACTGGAGACGCATACAGCAGTTCCTGTGCTCAGGATGCTTTCAGGATGTTACACAAGACAAGGAAACCAAGAGTGGCAACAAGGTACAAAGTGTCCTGACCACAACAGCAATGGTTCAGTCTTCTGAATCAACTCTAAGACTCTGACACTCTCAAATCAACAAAACAGCACCTAAACAAGGACTTTTGACCTACCTCCTTATTTCATCAGTTAAGCAAACAATGTGCTCCTGCATTCTGCGCAGCCGAATTTCATGTCGCACATCTTTAGCTTGGGGATTGTAGTTCCTGGCATAAAAGCCCCGCCAATAGGCCTGAAGTTTGGTGGCTGCTTCATTCAATTTCTGCAGGGTGACTTTATCTTGTCCCAAAGCAACAGATCTCTGGGTTAAAACCCCACAGGGAAGTTTCTCCAAAGCTGACTGAGACATGGTTCCTTCACTGTCTGGCTGTGTATGGAAGACATTGTGTCCAACTGACTCAGGAAAAGACATAAGACTCTGGGTGTCATCCTTCAAGACAGCACTAGTTATTGTTGGCTCCAGACAAGGTAATAGCCCATCTTTCTCATTTACCCCTGTACTGATGACACTTTCCTTCACTTGAACAGAATTCTCATTTGCAGTCCAAAAAGCCTTTTCCTCTTCCTTATTAAAGTCCTGGTTTTCCAGCCCTTTCACAGATTCATCTGCAACACCATCATCTTCTAGGCCCAAGTTAATGCCTTGTAGCCTCAGCTCAACTGTAGGTGATACTGGAGAGAGTCCTGATGCAACTGGCATAAAAGTAGACTCTGAAGAGAGAAGACTACAGTTTAACTTATCCTCATCTGTCTGTATGTCTTCCAAGTGCAGGTCATTTCGAGAATATCTTGTAGTATGTACAGAGGCTGGAAAGTTATTCTTAACGGCATGTAACTGATCATCATTACTGTTAATCCCAACCCAAGAATTGACTTGGATGACGGGTTCTAGAAGAATCAACAAAGTATCATTGAAACCACTAAATATTTAAAAAGGCTTTTAGTTGTATCTTTGTAATGAAATCTAACCCCTGAAATATAGTAAAATGCGATAAAATGCTTTGGTGATTTCCTCCAATATGCCTAAAACATTAAACCAAAGACTTTTAAGAAAATGAATTCTTGCAACAATCATTAGAATAATCAAAGTATCAGGTTAATAACAGAAGGTAGCAACTCTCTGAATATTTTTTTAAAATTTGAAATAAAGCACAGTGAAGGAAACAATCAACAAAATGGAAAGGCAACCTATGGAATAGGAGAAGATATTTGCAAATGACATATCCGATAAAGGGTTAGTATCCAAAATATTTAAAGAATTGATACAACTCAACACCCAAAAAACTAACAATCTAATCAAAAATCAGAAGACATGAAGAGACATTTCCCCAAAGAAGATATACAAATGGCCAACAGACACATGAAAAGATGTTCAACATCACTCAACAGGAAAATGCAAATCAAAACTACAATGAGATATCACCTCACAACTGTCAGAATGGCTGAAACCAAAAACACAAGAAATAACAACTGATGGGAAGGATGTGGAGAAAAAGGAAACCTTGTGCACTGTTGATGGGAATGCAAACTGGCACAGCCATTGTAGAAAAGAGGAGATGGAGGTTCCTCAAAAAGTTAAAAATAGAATTACCATATGATGCAGTAATCGCACTACTGGGTATTTACCCAAAAAATACAAAAACACTAATTCGAAGGGATACATGCACCCCTCTATTTACTGCAGCATTACTTACAATTGCCAAATTATGGAAGCAGCCCCAGTGTCCATGGATAGATAAATGGATAAAGATGTGAGGTATTTATACACACACACACAATGGATTAATATTCAGCCATTATAAGGAATGAAATCTTGCCATTTGCAACAATATGGATGGATTTAGAGAGCATACAGCTAAGTGAAGTCAGTCAGAGAAAGACAAATATCATATACCACTCATATGGGGAATTTAAGAAACAAAACAGATGAGTAAAGGATAAAAGAGAAAGAGACAAACCAAGAAACAGACTCTTAACTATAGAGAACATACTGATGGTTACCGGAGGAGAGGTAGATGGAGGGATGGGTGAAATAGGAGATGGGATTAAGGAGGGCACTTATCAAGATGAGTACTGAGTAATGTGTGGAATTGTTTAATCACTATATTGTACACCTGAAACTAATATAACACTGTGTATTAACTATACCAGAATTAAAATAAAAACCTTAAAAAAATTACCAGTGACAAAAATAATACATAAAAATTAACACTAGCTGGAAGCAATCTCATTCCTGATCTCCTAAAGCACTTTTCTTTTGACTGCTGTGATTAAGTGACCCCTTACACTTGGCTTTCTATGATGTGTGCATTTGCCTCACCTCTTTGATGATATTTGAATCACTTCTGTATCTCCCTAGCAGCTCAATAAATATTTTAATGAATAAAAAAAAAATTAACTCTGGGCAACCCTCTTGGGTCCCTTCCCTCCTCTGGAGCTTTGTGCTTATCACTTCACTATCACTCAATAAACCTTGCTTTGCTGCCCACCAGATATATAAATAAATAAAAATTAAAATAACAAGTAACACTTATGTCTGTATATATACATACACAAAATATAAGATCTAAATATTAAGTTAACACACCAAAAATTATGAAAATATGTACTTTTTTCTCCTTTATGGTACCCAAGAGATGGAACAACTTGGAGAAAATGGTTCAGAGATCAATTTCATACCGCTTTCCTGGACTATGTGGCCATCTTGAACAGGGCTTGAATGCTCAGGTACAAGGGGTGCTCTTGTTTCAATAGAAGCAAGAGGAGCTAGCTCTTCACTTTGGCTTTGGTTCATCAACTGTCTCTGGTGAAACCTAAAAATCAATAACATCTGATGTGATTTAACACAAACCACAAAAAGAAAGTTTTCCTGCTTCTTACATAATACTGTCAAAAAGGTAGAAATTTATAAGTTTTCAAAGTAGGTATCTTTCATCACCACCCAATTACAAAGTCAAGTTTGAAAGCATTGGATAGAAAGGTTAAGAAACTTATTTTTAGGGGCACCCAGGTGGCGCAGTCATTAAGTGTCTGCCTTCGGCTCAGGGCGTGATCCCAGCGTTCTGGGATCGAGCCCCGCATCAGGCTCCCCCGCTGGGAGCCTGCTTTTTCCTCTCCCACTCCCCCTGCTTGTGTTCCCGCTCTCGCTGGCTCTCTCTCTCTGTGTCAAATAAATAAATAAATCTTAAAAAAAAAAGAAGAAACTTATTTTTAAATCACTATCACATAGACACCTTTATGGGCACACACATGCATGCTCACTCAAAGGCAGGATCTCTGATAAAAGAAGTGACTAGTACATGCTTCCAGCTTCATTCCTTAATGTTAATATTAAAAAACCCATATGAAACACCTACATTAAAAGGACAAATACATTTTTTTTAAATCCCAGTCTCCATACTACTCAGCTCTCCCCACCCAGGAAATGACGAACCATGCAGCTGCTGTACAGCAAGCTTGACGGCGCTACATGGTTTGGTTCCCCTGCAGGACTGCTGCAGTGACAAGGGGCCCAAGAAATGTGGGTCACAGCACTTGCCTCAGTCCTACTAACCATGCAGGAAAGACTCAGAAGTGTTTTCACTTGTGAATGATCAGCTGCTACAAATAAAGGGGCTTACCTCTGTTTGCTCAGAATCTTCTCTAGTTTGGCATCCTCTGCAGTCTGAAGACCCAGTGTGGAAGTGAGAGGACAGACTGTAGCCAGATACTGCACAAGCTGGATGTGCTGGCCTGGCCGATATGCTCTCCCCTTGCCCTGACTGTAGAGCCATTCAGCCTTCAAACTGGAGTTGGAGAACAAACAGGAGAGGATATGACATCAGCACAGACAAGATACATTTTGAAGCAACAATGATCTTCCGTCTTAGCATCATTGGGTAACTTTCATAAATAAAATTCAGTTAAATTTTTTAAAAAAATCTTTCCTTCTGATTCACTCTCTTTCCTCTTACAATGATTTAAACCTTTGTTCTTGCTTAGGGGCACTCCCACAGAGTTGCACTCATGGTTCCAAATATCTTTAAATTATTTTCAAAGAAGCAATGAGTATTTCCTCTATTCACTATTAAACTAAAGTACCCAAATACATCAATTACATATAAATCCATTAGTTCATAATGACAGTTAAAAAAAAAGTGAATTGGTCACAGCTGGAGGATACTAGTGAACCACCAACTCATTCTCTTTTAAAAACTGGTAAATAAAGGGTAAGAATTCAGTATTATTAATTCTATTTTTCCTATACAAGCTATACATGAGGGACCAAATAGTTACTTTATAGATGTATTCCAGCTAATAAAATGAATGAATTAAAATCTCACCATTTTGAAGCTCACAGTGAATGAATTAATGGTTTTAGGCATTGATCATTAATAGCTACTAATAACATGAAGGACAACTAAACACCGTGTCTCTTTGTGTGTGTTTGTGTGTGTGTGTGTGTGTCTTGACAGAACCTAAAAAGTAGTCCTCTCCATTAGAAAGCCTAAATCTTAAAAAAAATAAATAAATAAATAAAAATTAAAAAAGGGCAACCCTCTCAGGTCCCCTCCCTCCTCGGGAGCTTTGTACTATCACTTTGCTATTGCTCAATAAATCTTGCTTTGAAAAGTAATCAAATAATAAATAAATAAATAAATAAAATAAAATAAAATAAAATGAAAAGCCTAAATCTGATGAAACCTCCACATCCTCCTACCAATTTACAGGAAATGTAAGAGAGAGGAGCACGTCAAAGGACACAGGAATATAATCAGCAAAAATAAGCACAGTGGGAAATGCTACAGGACACATAATCTGATTTTTTTCAACAACCACCAAAAAAAGAGAAAAGAAAGCAAAGAAAATAAAAGAGAAGAAACCTACAGATTAAAGAGATTTAGGGGCGCCTGGGTGGCTCAGTCAGCTGAGCGTCTGCCTTCGGCTCAGGTTGTGATCCCAGGGTTCTGGGATCGAGTCCCGGGCGGTCCTGGGATGGAGTCCCACATCGGGCTCCCTGCTCACATGGAGCCTGCTTCTCCCTCTACCTCTCCCTCTCTCTCTCTGTCTCTCATGAATAAATAAATGAAATCTTAAAAAAAAAAATTACTCAGTTCAAAAAAAAAAAAAAAAAGATGTAAAAGCACATGAGAGCCACCCAATACGCATGGCCAGTCCACGGAGTATTCAATAATAACAAATTAATGTTTTAAGTCACTAAGAAAGCAAGAAAGAAATTTAAAAGATGTATCAACCAAACACAATGGGGGGCCTTATTTCGATCCTGTTTCCAAAAAAAACATTTAAAAACTGCATTTATGAGGATTGTTAGAAATGCAAGCACTGAACTAATTACCTAATGTTACTAAGGAATTATGAATTTTTTTGAGATGCGATAATAGTATTATAGGTATTTCATTAAGAGCTTTTATCTTTTAGAGATAATATGCTGAAACAGTCACAGTTGAAATTACATGTACTTTGAGATTTGCTTGAAAATAATATAGGAGAAGGTACAGATGACAAGTTTGGCCATGAGTTGTAAACTGCTGAAGGTAGAGGATGGATTCATGGGAGGTCATTACACTACTGTTTTTTTTTGCATATATGCTTCAATTTTTTTTTTTTAATCAACATGCCATTGCCTTAATTTCACCATTCTTAAATCTACCCCTCAACTAGAAGTTGAGGCTGGATCATTTTGGTATACTTTATTTTTACAGCATTAACTCGGCATTGCAACAGTTTGAAAATCACTTTCAATCCACAACCATTTACTCGGACCTTGATATTTAGATATCCACATTATACAAATTGTACAGTCCAAAACTGTCAAGCCACCCAAGTTCTATTATAGACTGAAAGGAAACTGGCCCTTTGAGAACTGGTTAAATCATGCAAAAGAGTCATGGTGCAAATAAAATAAAATGAGATCATTCTTCCATGATTTGGCAGTATCACAAGAAAGGAAAAACTGTTTTTTAACAATGAGATATGAGGTATGCCTAGCTCATTAACTGAAGTCACAGAATCCCAACCTTAGTCTAATGATAAAAATTTTATTCTACCTAATAAAAATAATTCGAAGTATTTCTTCTATGAATGAGTCCATGTATTAAATAAAGATCAGGGCACCTGGGTGGCTCAGTTCAATCAAGCGTCCAACTCTTGATTTCAGCCCTGCATCGGGCTCCCCATTGGGCATGGAGCCTGCTTAAGATTCTCTCTCTCTCCCTCTGCAACTTCCCCCACTTATGCTCACTTGCTTTCTCGCTCTCTCAAAAAAATAATCATTCAGAACGTTCTTGATATCTGCTCTAAATTTCCATGAGTTGTCCTGACAAGCAAATGGCTTGCTGAAAAGCTGTTCCCAAAAAAGGTCCACAGTAGAGGATAATCACCAACTTTAACATTAGCCAGCAAGCAACATTTCCAAATTATAGATGGTTTGTAGTTGGGAAGGAAAGAGAAGCGAAAGTAAGAGGAGAGAGAAACCGGCTGTGACTTGAATGTTCCACAATTTTAAGTGTGTGAGGGAAATCACACACTGTGGAGCATCAACTACTGTAATCTGACTCTCTGCTTCTGCTTCACATTCATCCATGAACATACCATTACACAAGTTTATTAATCCATAAAATATTCTCCTAGGTAAAAAAAAAATCTCCTTGCCCATTAAAACATCATTGACAATTCAAAGAAAAACAAAATTAAAATTCATTCAGCTCTAACATACTAATTTCAAATCAATGGAATATGATTCTTCCTCTTGAAATTGAAGGAACAATTTATATAACGTAACAGAAGTAACAACTATTAAGAGAGAAAATTTAAAACAATCTGCTCTTGGGGCACCTGGGTGGCTGAATCAGTTAAGCAAATGACTCTTTTTTTTTTTTTTNTAAGATTTCATTTATTTATTCGACAGAGATAGAGACAGCCAGCGAGAGAGGGAACACAAGCAGGGGGAGTGGGAGAGGAAGAAGCAGGCTCATAGCGGAGGAGCCTGATGTGGGGCTCGAACCCATAATGCCGGGATCAAGCCCTGAGCCGAAGGCAGACGCTTAACCGCTGTGCCACCCAGGCGCCCCAAGCAAATGACTCTTGATTTGGTTCAGGTCATGATCTCATGGTCATTAGATCGAGCCTCACGTTGGGCTCCATGCTCAGAGTGGAGTCCGCTTGAGATTCTCTCCCTCTCCTTCTGCCCCTCCCCTGCCCACACTCTCTCTCACTAAAATAAATAAATAAAATCTTTCAAAAAAAAGTTTGAGTCTTAAAAAACAGAATAAAATAATCTGCTCTTTCTTGTTAAAAAAAAAAAGGGAGTATTAGATGAAATGATATCTGGTATTTGCTTTTAAAATACTCCAACGGGGGCGGGGGGGCGCCTAGGTGGCGCAGTCGTTAAGCGTCTGCCTTCGGCTCAGGGCGTGATCCCGGCGTTCTGGGATCGAGTCCCACATCCGGCTCCTCCGTTATGAGCCTGCTTCTTCCTCTCCCACTCCCCCTGCTTGTGTTCCCTCTCTCACTGGCTGTCTCTATCTCTGTCAAATAAATAAATAAAATCTTAAAAAATAAATAAAATTAAATACCAACAGGAACACCTGGATGGCTCAGTCGGTTAAGCAACTGCCTTCAGCTCAGGTCCTGATCTGTGTCCTGGGATTGAGACCCACATCGGGTTCCCTGCTCAGTGGGGAGCCTCCTTCTCCCTCTCCCTCTGCCCCTCCTCTCTGCTCATGCTCTCTCTGTGCTCTCTCTCAAATAAATAAAAATTTTCAAAAAATTAAAATTAAATAAAATACTCCAACAAAAAATGTGGGGATACATGAAACAAGATTGGCAAAGTTGGTAATTGTTGAAATGGCATGGTGGGTATTTAGGTGTTTATTATGGTACTCTCTCTACTTCTGTATATATTTTAAAAATCCTTTCAAAAAAGAAACAACTCCAAAGTTCTGCTCCCTAAATTCTAATTCCCAACTAAATAATGGAGGTGTAGCTTGGGAGTAGGTCCTCTAAATAGTCAAAAAGAGATGGAAACAAATTCGGCAAGAACTCCAAATACTGAGGTACAACACAACGGTGTGCCTCTCTCTGAGAAAGCACCAGCCACAGCACCACTGGGGTGGGTGACTGCTCAAATTACTCTTTCCAGTGACACATACACTCCAGATCTGGCTACCTGAAGTCATCAAAACACCCAGGATACTTTTCATGGTGCCTGGGTGGCTCAGTCATAATGAAGAAAATGTTTAATCTGGATGTTTCCTGCAAATAACAGGCTGGGTAGATACCAAAACTGTAAATCCCTTCCTGTCTTTCAGGGCAATTCCCAAGTTTAACCAGGAAAATGTTTTGAACACTGCTCAGGCATTGAATTTTAACACAAGAGCTCTCCCTTAGAATACTTGCAGAGTTGTTTTAAAACACAGAAGCACTGTGTAGGCTACAGAGTTGTCTCAGACATCAACTGCAGCAGCATTTTTCTCTACTATGGCATCAAAAGCAATCTAGGTTCCTTAGTCTGAATGTAACTATTCACTCATTCTTCCATGGACTGACATTTGGATTGTTTCCCAAGTGTACCAAATAGCTCCAAAATGTTTGCAGCTATTGTAAGTAAGGCGACCATGAACACGCTTGTACATGTCTTCTGGTAGACATAAGCACCTAGTTCTGTAGGGTATATACCAGATGTCAAATTGCTGGGTCATAGGGTATTTGCATGTTTAGCTTCACTAAATATGCCAGTTTTTCAAAGTAGTTGCACCACTTACACTTCTAGAACAGTGTATACGAGTTCTAATTGCTCCACACACTCATCAACAGTTAGTATTGTCTGTCCTTTTAATTTTAGTTACTCTGGCGAAAGTTGGCTGAAAACTCCATAGCAACCGGGAAAAAAATAATCTTTCAGAATTATCAAAAAGTCAGTACAGTGATTATTTATGGTGGGGAGGGGAGTTCTGATGGGAGCGAAGTAAAGGAAGTCTCCAGAGTGCTGGTTATGTTCTTATACTCCGTGGTGATTATGTATGTATTTTTAAATATTTTTTTAACTACATCTGAATTATGTGCTACCTTGCAAGCTTTCATAAATGTGAAGGGAAACAAAGATACAGACGTAGTGAAGAGAAGGGCCATATGCACCCCAATGTTCATAGCAGCATTGTCCACAATAGCTCAACTGTGGAAGGAGCCGAGATGCCCTTCAGGAGATGAATGGATAAAGAAGATGTGGTCCATATATACAATGGAATATTACTCAGCCATCAGAAAGAACGATTACCCAACATTTGCAGCAACATGGACGGGACTGGAGGAGATTATGCTAAGTGAAATAAGTCAAGCAGAGAAAGACAATTATCATGGTTTCATTCATTTATGGAACATAAGGAATAGCAGGGAGATTGGCAGGAGAAGGAAGGGAAGAATGAAGGGGGGTTAAACAAAAGGGGGAATGAACCACGAGAGATTGTGGACTCTGGGAAACAAACTGAGGGTTTCAGAGGGGAGGGGGGTAGGGGATTGGGCTAGGCCAGTGAGGGATATTAAGGAGGGCACGTATTGCATGGAGCACTGGGTGTTATACGCAAACAATGAATAATGGAACACTACATCAAAAACTAATGAGGTACTGTATGGTGACTAACATAATAAAATTTTTTTTTTAAATGTGGGGGGGGGAAAGAAACTGTTGCTATTGTACTATTCTCCCACCTCTTCCTTCCGCCCATTCTTATTTAGTGTAGGATGACCCTACAGAAAGACCACCCCAAGTGAAAGCCCACACTTCCCTACCTCCAGAAGTCTCTGAAATTAGAGAAAGTTTAAAAAAAACATTCAAATTCACCTTAAAGTCATTTGGATTAAAACAATTTCCAGTCTGCAGAAACATAGCCTTTGCATTATTATTCATCTATTCAACAGATATATTCTGCTGTTTATTTTTTAAAGTAAGCTCTGTGTCCAACATGGGGCTCGAACCCACAACCCTGAGATCATGACCTGATCCAAAACCAAGAGTCAGATGCTTAACCAACTGAGCAACTGAGGCACCCTGGGTCCTAGTACTAATACTGCCCTTACATATAAGATGGATTAGAACCTTTTGTTGGGGGGCGCCTGGGTGGCACAGTGGTTAAGCGTCTGCTTTCGGCTCAGGGCGTGATCCCGGCGTTCTAGGATGGAGCCCCGCATCAGGCTCCTCCGCTATGAGCCTGCTTCTTCCTCTCCCACTCCCCCTGCTTGTGTTCCCTCTCTCGCTGGCTGTCTCTATCTCTGTTGAATAAATAAATAAAATCTTTAAAAAAAAAAAAAAAAAAAAAAGCTTTTGTGGGATTGACCTGAGACTCTATACACCATCCATGATATGATTTCTACAGAAAATGCTCTAACCCCTGCAAATAACTGATTAACAAAAGAACGTTCAGAAATCAAATTGTTGTATGTTGGGTATTAAGTTAAACTCACTAGCCCCAACCTCTTAGATGGATATTTATTTCTTATCCTTTCTTAGAAAGGATAGAAAATCCTAAATGACCACCATATAGTTTGCTACATGATTGCATTAATGATCTTAATTTCTAAATGCACATTTTAAGAAATATTCAGTTTATTAATCTGTGGTAAGCTAGAAATGGTCTTTTCAGTAACTTCCATGATAAATGTGACATTAAAGAGGTCATATTCACCTTTCCTTCTGAGAAATCACATATCCATCTAGGACTCTGAGGTTTAAGCACCAGCTGACGATGTATGGCCGATAGTCAAACCCTGGAATGGATGGTGTTGCCATCACACAAGGATTATTCATGATGGACAACTGTTCCAATTCAGTTAAGGATGCCAAAAAAGAGATCTGGAACAAAGGATATCTTTGTTGAATGAAATGGACTATTTAGTATCAAGCACAGGGCTTCCTTTGAGTACACATCTTTGGCAGTTTGAGACTGTAACAATTTCCCTCTTATTCTGAAAAGCAACAAGTAACACTCTTACATTACCCACTGACTACCAAAATTCCATCAATATGGCCATCTGTCCTTGCTGCACAAAATACCTTACGAAGTATCAGCACTGTTTCTGAACAGAGAAAATCCTATCTTGAAAACATAATAGCAGCCAGAGAAAGGTGTGCACAGTGTCCCTTCTTGATCCCTTTAATGTAAATATACCTCTATCACAAATCGGTTCCAAATGGAATGACAGTTGCAGCATTACAAGCACCCCTTAATGACCCACTGACATTAAGAAAAAGTAGAAAGAAAAGTAATGATGATCTTGAGTCAAGTGTTTCATCTTTGTGGCAATGTCTTCCAAAATGCTCACAGTTTACAACTGAGCTCCTAACTTTCTCCCGTGTCTCTTCTGTACTTTGCAGCTTTCTGGATCCCACAGTATACCCTCAAATTTTACCTCATTTAAGTCCCGAATTTCATTTTCTGCCAAGGAGAGTATAGTAAGACTTCTGGGTAGATAAGCAGGTGCCATTCTAAGAGAGGTGATGATGTTTCCATGTAAAAGCAGGGTCTTGAAAGTAAAAACAGGATGAATTACAAATGAAAAGATTATGATTTATCTACTTTGACAAAACCAAAATAGTGCATATAAAAATAAAGGGATCTATTTTATTATACTTCCCATCACTTACAAAGCCAAGACTATTAATGCTACAAGGGTCCTAGGTGGTCTTCTGGTCCAACTCTCTCTTCTCATGTCCACATTCTAAGCTCAAGAAAGTTTAAAGATTTGTCCAAGAACACATGCTTGGTGTAGTAACTAGCATTTTTTGAGATTTAAATTATTAAAACTTGAGCAATTTCCAACATATTGTTCATTTCCTTTTAAAACATCAAAATAGGGGTGCTTGCCTGGCTCAGTCAATGCAGCATATGACTCTTGATTTCAGGGTTGTGAATTCTAGTCCATGTTGGGTGGAGATTACTTAAAAATAAAATCTTAAAAAAAAAAAAACAAAACAAGGGGCACCTGAGCAGCTCAGTTGGTTAAGTGTCTGACTCTTGATTTTGGCTCAGGTCATGATTTCAGGGTCATGAGATCAAGCCCTGTGACCGGCTCTATGATGGGTGTGGAGCCTGCTTAAGAGTCTCTCTCTCCCTCTTCCTCTACCCCTCCCCATGCTCTCTCTCTTAAAAAAAAAAAAAAAAAGCAATCAATCAAAATGAAGGGTGAGGAAAGTGAAAGAAAACATTCATTAAAATAATCATATGTAGGGGTGCCTGGGTGGCTCAGCCAGTTAAGCATCTGCCTTCGGCTCAGCTTCATGCTCAGTGGGGAGCCTGCTTCTCCCTCTCCCTCTGCCTGCTGCTCCCCCTGCTTTTGCATTCTCTCTGTCAAATAAATCTTAAAAATCAAAAACAAAACAAAACAAAACAGAAAACCAACAACAATCACATATAAAGCAAATTTTCCAAAAGACAAAGAGGTAACCCACAACCTGTAATTTACAACTGTATTCTCTTGAAAACTACTTAAGGAAGGAACAATGTGCTACTTGCAGATGAAGCTGACTCAAATTAAGTCAACAACAATGAAGAATAACTGAAGGCTTTAAATACCCAGGATTCTGATAAAATAATCATTCCAGAAAAAAAAATCCTTAGTTCATCTGTTCTCAGTATCTGGACACATCAGATTGTTTAGAGTAATTGTTGCTAAAGATGATTTATGCTAAATATGAGGGGAAAGTTGAGCTAATAATACTGCTTCTAAGGTTTAATGAGTTTATCTGATGCTAATAATATCCAATGATGCAAAAATATGGAAAAAGCCTACTTGTTTTTGAAGCTGTAATTGCAACTGCTACTTACCTGATTGCATGATCAATTCCCCTCCATAAAAAGTGCTACACGCTACAGGTTTACTTTTTAAATTAAAGTTACTTGTGATAATTTAGTAATACCTATTACTCAAAAAGAGCAATCCCAAGTGTCAAAAAAAACGACTCAAATTCAGGAATGATTACTCTCAACCTTACCAACACATTACATATTATATAGCTAAAGCTGCTAGTGTTGGCTGATTTCATTATGTTCATAGGATGACAAATAAGAATTAACCTTAACTAAAGTGACCAATTTTAGTTAAAATAAATCAAGTACAGAAACTAACAACAAAGAGTTGCATACTTAATTTCTGGTGCTCTAATTGAATTTTTATCATAATGTACACAATCTGTTCTTCATAGGGAGTAGGCTGATTTTAAGCCAATCAGATCACTTTCTTTTGGTATATATTAGTATAAAATTTCAGAAATGACATGAAAATGTCAGAAATGATACACTTACCTTCAATGATACCAGTTTAGACAGATCACCTATCTGGGGTATGTTATTGTCTGATAAATCAAGGTGCTGTAGAGCTGCGCAACTACTGATTTGTTCCATGGCCTACCACGAGAAAAGCATCACACTAGTTCATGCACACAATATCAAAAAATGAAATTCTTCCCTAGTTCCTCATAGCTGATTCTCTTGCCTCCTCTGTTTATTACTGGAAGCAGAGGAGCAGAGTTTAGCAAGAGGAAGAGGAAGAAGTAATAACAGAATTTAGTAAATTGTTATATACCAAGCTTCTACCTTCATTATCCCTCTGAGAGGAGAGGATCATATTATCCCAGATATTTATAGCTTGAAAAAACCTTAGTGATAACACATGACAGTTGGTGTAGTATAGAGTCTATAAGTTAAGAGTGGAGTCAAACTGCCTGGATTCAAATCCTGGCTCTGCAACTTCCTGGCTATGTGACCTTAAGCAAGTTATTTACTTCTCTGTACTTCAGTGTCTCAATTATGTAATAGACGTGATGACTATACCTACTTCATAGGCTGTCATGACATTGAATGAGTTAATACAGTTAAGGTGCCTAGAATAGTACCTAGCATAAGTTAACTGATCAATAAGCGAACTATTAATATCATTTAATTGGGTCCCCTCATCTAACATATCAAAAAATAAGACATGGAGATATTTATTACACAAAAATATAGAGCTACTAAGTGATGGAAGCAGGACTAGAATCCAGATCTCTTGACTTTTAAGACACTATATTCTCCACTATACCACTAAACATTTGCTTATAGCTTAATTCAGCATGCTATAGTACTCCTACATTTCATTCTACTGTTTGACAACTTTTCTAAGTATAATATAGATTTTTTTTCACATTTTAAAGAATATCATGCTGCATATGTGTTTCAAAATAAATTTTTTTTCAGTTTATGTTAACTAAAATTATCCCTGGGAAGTGGGAGTAGATACTTTCACTTTTTATTCTATTTATTTCTATACTGCTTGAATTTTTTTTTTACAGTGAATACTTTTATAAATTAAAAAAAGAAAATGCAACTACTAAAAAAAAGAAACAATTCACCTTGAGATTATTTCCTGCCAAATTCAGCCATTCCAAATGAACTAGATCCTTCAGCCCTTCCACATAGCCAATGCTATTATGAGGCAGATTTAACACCCGGAGTTGGGTCAGTTTGGCCACACCCATCATTCGCACCAGCCGATTATTAGCCACTGACAACTGTGGAAAGAAAACATATCATTACTCTTAGAAATAAAATATGCGTATTATTTTCACATGAGGGTGGTTAAAAAGATTTGTTTATATAGCCAAACATTCCCAAATATACAAACGCAATTTGAATTTCTCACATATTTTGTCTAAATACTCTATGGTGTAACTGTTTGTTGTTGTTGTTGTTCCTGAGCAATGGAAAATATGCATAAAGCTCAGCAATCAGACCCTCTCCAACTGTTCAACAGAAAACATTTTTAACAGAGCAACTACTTGAGAAAAGTGCCAGATATTTAAGAGGAGCCCAACAAACATCTGACAGAATGAATGAATGAACTCTACCTCCATCATGATGTAAAAGGTTATCTTAACAACATAATGCTTTGCCAACATAAAATACTGTTTTTTTTTAACAAATGCTTCTTTTTCTAGTCTATTTTAAATGTAGCACGTATGTGTTCATCTTCAAGGAAAACTGTCATGTAAAAATTTAAGGTAACATTGATTTCTAGGCCTACAGAGTTACTTTTTGTTAGGTTATTTTATTGTTTTGTAGAATAACAAAGTGGTCATATATAACTGTTTCCACAGATGGCAATACCTACCTGTATTAATCGTCGGCATTTCTCAAGATTTTCCAATTTAATAATCTGATTTTTATCCAGAATCAAAGTATGAATATCAGCTTCACAGGGTAAGTTTGGACTTAATTTCTGTAGCCCTTGTCCTGACCAGTTGACCACTGATCCTTGAAAATAGAAGAGAAATTGTTAGAAAACACAAATACAATAGCTAAACATAGGAATGGAATTATATTCATAAAATCTCTATTATTTAGAATTAGAAAACACTAGAGAATAAATATCAAGATTTAAAAACCAATGCAACCGAGTTCTAAATGACCACAGATTGAAATTGTTCACTTTTCCTCAGAAATATCAAATTACACCTAGAAATTTGTGATATTCTGCTCAACTTTTTTTTTTTTTTAAAGATTTTATTTATTTATTCAACAGAGATAGAGACAGCCAGCGAGAGAGGGAACACAAGCAGGGGGAGCGGGAGAGGAAGCAGCAGGCTCCCAGCAGAAGAGCCTGATGTGGGGCTCGATCCCACAACGCAGGGATCACGCCCTGAGCCGAAGGCAGATGCCCAACCGCGGTGCCACCCAGGCGCCCCTGCCCAACTTTTTATGATATAATACTTTGGAATTCTTCACATTTAAATATGAACTATTGGGGGCCTGGGTGGTTCAGTCGGTTAAAGCATCAACTCTTGATTTTGGCTCAGGTCATAATCTCAGGGTCGTGGGATGGAGCCCCCAGTCAGCTCCACCCTTAAGATTCTCTCTCTCCCTCTCCCTTTGCACCTCCCCCCAGCCCCGTCCCATAGCCAGCACAGGCTCTCACTCTCTCTCAAAAAATAAACAAATAAGTAAATAAATAAGTAAACACATCACTTCCATATTTTGTGGCTAAGTAATGATTGTATTTTTTAAATGGAACTAATCTTTTGATAGAGATCAACCTGCTTACAACCTAACTACCAGTATATCTTCAAGGGCCCAAACTATTTTTAAAATCAATGTATAGTTCTGTTAATTTACCTACAAAACGGGAACGATATGCCTAATTAATTAAATTGAGGTGGGATGAAAGCAGAAACCATATGAACAAAACTTGGCCCCACTCCTGGCATACAGCACTCAATAAAGTAATTTAGTTTCCCAGACGTTCAAATCCTGGCTCCCCAATTAACCACTGTGGTATCCTGATCAAGTTTTTGATCTCTTTGGGGCTCACTTTTCCACTCTATAAAATGCGGAAGATAATAGTATCTGCCTTTTAATGTTGTTCTACAGAGAAAATGAGATGTTAAAAAAAAAAAAAAGCACTCAGAACATCGTCTGGCGCATAAAAAAAAAGTGCTCTGTAAACGCTTACTGCTATTTATCGTCAGTAAATTCGTTGGTGGGCTGAGGAGGTGGTTTGAGAGAAGCAGATATCAAAAAGGGGTGGGGCCACAGAAACTGCCAATTTCAAATTCATACCCAGATTGAGATTACCGTGGGAAATAATTACGCGAGATTGCTCTCCTGAAAGGTTTCAACGTTTTTTCACTGTCTAATGGATTCCAGCATTTGGGGGTGTTTGGTGAAAACTGTGTACTGCCCAAGGAAAACGTGGTCTTTGTACACAATTCCACGGGGTCGACAGACCTCTTAGAACCATCGGTGCCTCTCACCCCCGCCAAGAAGTCACGGCCCCAGACAATAACCCCCTGGTCTAAACTGTGGAGAGAGGACTCAACCCTCAGCCGGGACCCCGACCCAGAAGGCTGCTGCGGAGCCTCGGAGCTGTAACCAAAACAAAGGGAGTTCGGCTCATGCCTGGCGACTGCCGGCCACAGAAGCACCCACACCCTGCGCCCCGTCGGGTAGCGACCAAGCCCGATCCTAGGACCTGGTCTGCAGAACAAGGGGTGAATATCTGTGGGCTCTCGGTCGCCGTGAATTTTATCACGGCCACCGAACACTTCCAAAAAAAGGGTTTAACGTCGGTCTAGGCAGCTATGTTTGAAAGAGGTTTTCCTGAACGTGACAGGAACCGAGAAGATAAGGGAGACGCGTAAAGCCAAAGAGGGGGATCCGGCAATTTTCACTTGCGCATTCAGAATTCAAAGTAAAAAAAAAAAAAAAACAAGAAGGGTCACCGCAGTCCGAAACCCACCACCCAGGCAGCCTCAGAAGCGCGGGAGCCAAAGCGCCCGGCCGCGCGAAGGACCCTGGGGATGTAGTCCCCAGCTCGGCCCTCTCCGCAAAGCCGCAGAGCTAGGAAGCACCCGGGAACTACAACTCCCAGAGGGCAGTGCGGCTCCGCGACGCCCACAGCCCCACATCAAAAAGAACTGGTACAGAACTGCACCCCCAAACCCAGGCTTCTTCCCTCCACCAGGTAACTATTTAATTTAGTTCTATGGAGTAAACTTTGGGACTCAAGGGTTGGAGAGGTCGCCTTACCTTCTCCAGTAGTCAAAGCCGCGTCGACGCGCGCCACCGCCATACTTCCCGCTTGCCAATGATGTCAAGCAACCGTCCTCCAGCTGCTCGGTGGAGTTTGGAGTCTGGAGGAGGAAGCCGGAAACTACAGCTCCCAGGATGCACGGCAACCAGAAGACCCAATTGGCTGCCTGCGTCTAAGGATGTAAAACTCGGGTTAGAATCTGAGCCGCAGTGTGTTTAGGAACCCGGTGAACTCCCTGATCTGACAGATAAGCAAACTACTGTTAAATGATCTTTTCGCCGCCTTGTCTAGGTGTCTGTGAAATTTGACACTTTTACCATTGAGATAATTATAAGGCAGCTATTTAATGCGGATCGAATTTGAGCGCTCACTGCTAAAAGTCTCTTCTGAGTAAGTTGAAAGTTTTCTACTCTGCTATAGGAATGACTTGGGCAATCTTGTTGAGATAGCCAAAATGGATACATTTCACTTGAAAACGTAAAGCATTCTCGGACAGAAGGTTTTATATGGTATTTTTAAGTGGTTCTTGAAAATTTAACAGAACTTTTAGACCTGAGTGTATATCTAATAAGTATGAACCTGGAATTTTTGCAAGGAATATACAAAATAATTTTACAATGTATTCTCCAAACTCAAGAAATACACTGCCTACCTAACTCGATGCCTACCTGACTCGAGGGGAGTAGGCTTACACTTTTGCTATAATTATTACCTGCTAACTAGTATGATTGTAACTATTAACACAAGATCTCAGCGAATGGAGAAAGAAATGGAAACAATCTTCAAAGAAGACTTGAAGTGAAACTGAGCTAGGGCTTAGAAGATGGGTACTCTAAACAGTTCAGAAGTAGATGAAAAGACATTAGCATAGGCTGCAGGTGGGGTCAGGTGGTAATGAAGCTGTTCTGATAGGAAGTGAGAGACTAACCTAATAGCAGGACAGAATGTACAAAGGGAACTTCTAATCCCTATTACACATGCCTCCATTCCCTCTTGCAACCTTTACTCTGAACTCCCCTCTTTCTCAAACAGCAATGTACAAAATCTCTGACAGTTTGTGTTTGGGAAAATCCATTAACTCCCACTTTTAGATTTCCAGGCCCTTGATCCTGTGAACTTTCCCTCCTTCCTAGGTTCTCTTCTGATCTCTGTGACTACACCACCCCTTAGCTCTTTTTTTTTTTTAATTTCAAGTGTTTATTTAAATTCCAATTAGTTAACATATAGTAAAATGAGTTTCACGTGTAGGCACACCTGGATGGCTCAGTCAGTTGAGGGACTTTTTTTTCTTCTTAAGATTTTATTTGACAGAGAGACACAGCGAGAGAGGGAACACAAGCAGGGGGAATGGGAGAGGGAGAAGCAGGCTTCCCGCTGAGCAGTGAGCCCAATGTGGGACTCAATTCCCGAACCCTGGGATCATGACCCAAGCTGAAGCCAGACACAACGACTGAGCCACCCAGGCACCCAGCTGAGGGACTGTTAATTTTGGTTGAAGTCATGATCTTGGGGTTGTGGGATCATGGAATCCAGCCTCGCGTTGGGCTCCGTGCTCAGTGGGGAGCCTACTGGAGATTCTCTCTCTCTCTTTCCCTCTGCTCCTCCCTCCTGCTCTTGCTCTCTCTCTAATAAATACATCTTTAAAAAACTGAGTTTCAGGGGCACCTGGGTGGCTCAGTTGGTTAAGCGTCTGCCTTCGGCTCAGGTGGTGATCCCAGGTCATGGGATTGAGCCCCACATCAGGCTCCCTGCTCAGCAGGGAGCCTGCTTCTCCCTCTGCCTGCTGCTCCCCCTGCTTGTGCTCTCTCTCTTTCTGAGAAATAAATAAAATCTTTAAAAGAATAAAATAAAAAATAAATTAAAAACTGAGTTTCAGGTGTAGAATTTAGTGATTCATCACTTACATATAACACCCCGTGCTCATCACAAGTGCCCACCTTAATACCCATCACCTATTTAACCCATCCCCCTGCCCACCTCCCTCCATCAAGCCTTAGTTTGTTCTCTATAGTTAACAGTCTCTTATGATTTGCCTCCCTCTTTTTTTCCCTTCCCCTATGTTCATCTGTTTTGTTTCTTAAATTCCACATGAGTGAAATCATATGGTATTTGTCTTCCTCTGACTAGCACCCATCTTAACTCTTTTCTTCACTCTATTTCCTACTGTTCTATTCTGAAGACAAATTTCGGGTTCTGAAGAGGTAATTAAGATTAGGAGTCATTCTCATCTAACCAAGAGACCCCTTATCTAGAAAGCACAATCTTACCATATAGGTGTAAGAACAAAGCAAGTTTGAATACTGCCTCCTACTTTGTGGCCTAGAATATCTGGTGAGGATTGAGAGGAGTCTCTAGCTCAGGGAGGGAGAAAGGGTTTACAGTTCTTTCCAATTTAGCAGGTTAATGACCTGGGAGAGGCATCCTGGAAGCTCAGAGGGCACCTGAGGAGCACAGGTTTCTGCACATTTATAGCAATAGCAGAACCAGAATTTTGTCTGGTTCATCTGACCTAGAATCCAGAGGAAAGTATTCCTTTTATGGAGTCAACTAAGTATAGTCATGGATCCATAAAAGAGTGGCCAGATGTTCCCAGGCACAGTCCCACATCCTAAGTGAACCAGCAACCCTTTAAAATCACACCTCAGAAACTCTTGGGCTTCAGATACAGCTGTACATCTAAAATCAAATTGCTATACTGTAACTAAATTGTCTCATCTTGTATATATGTTAAACCTTGCAAGCTCAAATCAAATAGGAGGATTCTACTAACCAACACTACGAACCTCTCAACAAAGTAGCTTTTTTTTTTTTTTTTTTGGTCAGGCCTAGGCTCCATAACACTTTCCTTCCTATCTGCACAGTGTACCTGATCTCTGCCAGGAGAGCCCTGGCTCAACTCTTGCATCTCTAATGGGTCTGCACCCTGCTACAGAAGAGATCTAAGTAAAGCACCTTTTATCATGTTAATCCCTTCCTCAAATACTATCCTCTTGTAATTCAGCTGGCCTCACCCTACCTCTCACCATTCATTCCACTAATTTTCATTTGGTGTTTTTGAGCGAGGGAGGGATTGACAAAATGAAACTTGTGTTTTAGAAGGTTAAACTGCTCATATAACAAGGATGTATTGAATAGAACAGTGGCAGGAAGGAGACTATTGTAATAGTGGATGGTAACCTTTAACAAAGCAGTTTCAGGAGAGCATTATACACAAGTTTAGATAACACAAAGAGACAGGAAACTAGAACAATGTGGATAGGGCAACATTTTGACAAAACAAAGGAGTTTATCTAATTAGGATGCGCGCTTATATTCGAAAAAAGTAAACATAATAATAACTTTGAAGTTTTAAAGTTGCAAAGCTCTTAATGATGCAGACTGGTCAGATCTGAGGACCCAAAGGGGGTTCCACAGAACCAGCCAACAGGATCATTGGCTTCATGTAGGAAAGAAATCAAACACGAGCTGAGAGGAAGTGAGAGCAGAGTTTACTGAAGATATAGAGAGAGCAGATACAGGTGAAGCATCTGGGAGGCTCAGAAAGAAAAAGGAGAATGAGTCTCCTCTTTGCTTGGGGTCTAGGTTTTTACTGAGGACAGTGGTTGGGTGTACACGTCCTGTCAGGCATCTAGGAACTGGTCAAAACAAGGACAAGAGCTCAGGTGTCCTACATAAGTCACTTACACCCTAGAGACAGGGGTCTTGGTGTCAAGGTGTCTGGAGTCAGTGGTCTCAGAAAACATTTATAATGACCTCAGTCACCCTTCAGATGTTATCTGTGGTACTGGAAGACGCTAAAGAAATCATTAACTCCTTGACATTTACAAGGAGAACATACATTACTGGTACTTTAAGCCATGTGTAGGGCAGGGGTTCAGGTCCTAGCAAGAATATAAGCAGGAAAAGGAGAAAAAAAAAATTTTTTTTTCATGGGGTCCCTTTAGTTTCTGTCTCAATGTAAAGAATTTTGACACTGTAAAGATTTTTAAAATGTGCTAATTTTGTTTACAATTTAAAAAAATCTTTATTTATGTGAAGGTTTAAGTGCATAAAATAAAATGTTTTCTTCTTTGGTTAGTATTCCTTGGCAGACTCTTACGGTTCTGCTCCCTTATCTGTGACCTATGACATGAAGGAAAGACTGCCACTATGATTTATCTATTCATGGCTTATCTAGAAATTCTAAATGAGCACTAACTATCCTCATTATTATTTATAATTATTTAATAGGCATTACATATACATCATAACAAAACCCAAACTGCAAAAAGTTATACACTAATAGTTTTGTGTGTTTTGTCTGTCCACTTGTCTGGAAGAAAGGCTGCAATTTTTTCAGATTATTGAAGTGGTCTGTAAATCAAAAAAGAAGGTTAGAACCAAAGTTAAAGAATTTCAATAAGAAAATTCTACAATAGGGGTGCCTGGGTGGCTCAGTCGTTAAGCGTCTGCCTTCAGCTCAGATCATGATCCCAGGGTCCTGGGATCAAGCCGCCCCATTGGGCTCCCTGCTCAGCGGGAAGCCTGCTTCTCCCACTCCCCCTGTTTGTGTTCCTTTTCTCTCTCTCTCTATCTCTCTGTCAAATAAAAAAAATCTTTAAAAAAATTTTTCTACAATAATATTTGGACAGAGAAGCTGATTGCTCTGCCTTATTATTATAAAAACATTCCATTTGGGCTCTTCCAGAGACAGGAAACAAAACAGGATGGGGATCCAGTGAATGATTTTCTCCACCATGCCCACTGGATATAAACTGCTAGCTCACCATTCTCTAAAGCAATAAGATTTCTTTGGTGGACAGAACAGTCTTCAATCATCGATTATCAATAGATAGATAAATTAATTCTAAATAAATGTAAGGGCCAAAATAATGAATATAGAGAAGTTAGCCATCTCAAGATGAGATTCTAAAATTTTTATTTTTTCCCCTTGTAATAAATCAGCTAATATTTGTAGAAAATATGGAAGGTGGAAATATAAATAAATTTCCAGAATAAAGCCACTATGAGATATTTTTCAGGTGCCTTTTCCTAATTAACTGGAAAGAAGTTATCTTTCCTTTAAAAGAATAATAAAAGAATCCTTGACATTTTTATTTTATTCATCATGTCTTTTGAAGTGTTTCCAAAATGCAATGAAACTTATAAAATTGATTCATCATATTCCCAATTGAAAATAAAGTGAATGTGTAAATAAAAAATTCTCTCATTTGTACTTGGAAGACTGCTTAAAAGCTCAAAAAGTTCATTTACTCCCCACCCCCAACTTGATTCATTTTTTATTGTTTTAAATTAATTAATTTGAGAGAGAGTGAGCATGCAAGCAGGTGGAGGGGCAGAGCGAGAGGGAGAAAGGGAATCTCAAGCAGACTCCACTGTGTGTGGAGCCCAACAGGGAGCTCCACACAGGGCTCAGTCCCACAACCCTGAGATCATGACCTGAGCTGCAATCAAGAGTTAGTCCCCCAACCAAATGAGCCACCCAGGTACCCTTTGATTCATTTTTTAAAATGAGACGGTGTGATGGTTAATTTTATGTTAAGTTGACTAGGCCACAGTACCCAGATAGATGATCAAACATTATTTTGGACGTTTCTATGAGGACATTCTTGGGGTAAGATTTACATTTAAATTGTGCCCTCCATATGTGGGGTGGCCTCATCCCATCAGCTGAAGATGTAAAGAGAACAAAAGACCGACCTCTACCAAACAGCATGGAATTCTGTGGTAGACAGCCTTTGGACTTAACTGCAACATTAACTCCTTGCTGGGTTTCCAACCTGCCAGCCCACCCTGCTAATTTTGGACTTGGCAGGCTCCATAATCGTGTGAGCCAATTCCTTACAATAAACCTCTTCCCATATGTATGTGTACATGCTATTAGTTCTGTTTCTCTGGAGAACCTGTAATACAGGGGTTAGTGGGTGGGGGGAGGTGAAGAGGAATAATCAACTTCCAAATAGCATTTAAGTACTGAAGTCTTTTGGCGGGGGGTGGGGGGGAGCAGGGAGCCCAACATGGGGCTTGAATTCACAACCCTGAAATCAAGACCTGAGGTGAGATCACGAGTCGGATACTTAGCCACCCAGGCGCCTCAATACTGAAATTTTTATTCTGTAATTATATAGTCCACCTCATTTGGGGCTCCACTGACATCACTTAGAGATATGAAAAACTTGGTCAATTCGGAATAGACTTCTCTGAAGAGAAAGAAAATTCAGACTATGGGTGAATTATGTGCCTCAGATAGATGGCATATAACAATGTAGCTGGTATAAGTGATCTATCTACAGTAATGATTAGAATAGCTTTGCTACAAAGTTGCTTGTGCACAGAATGTTACACAAGTTTTCAAACCTAACTTCATTTACAAAAAATAATACCCAAAGTAGTCTAAATATTTCTTGAGATTCTTTCTGTCCTTCAAAATACACTATTTCATTTCATTTTTTTATTTTTATTTTTTTAAAGATTTCATTTATTTGAGAGAGAGAAAGAGAAAGCACAGCCGGGGAGCGGCAGGCAAAAGGAGAGGGAGAAGCAGGCCCCCCGCCAAGGGGGAGCCCGATGTGGAACTCGATCCCAGGACCCCAGGACCCCAGGCGCCCTGTGCTTTCTATTTTAAAATAACGTAGAATGTATCTGTTTATTCTTAAAAATATATTATTGTAAAAATCTTAGAAAACAGGCAAGCAAAAAATAAAAAGTTTCCATAATCCTCCTACTAAGAGAAGTCACTGTTACCATGTTGGTGTGTTTCTTTTCAATCTCTTATTGGTGGGAATATATCTAGATCCTTGCCTCCCATATTTTTTAAAACAAAAATGGATGTATACTATACATATTTTCAAGATATATGCTTTGAAAATTTCCCTGTGACTTATTTTTGGCCATCACATACCCTTTAAATTTTTTTTTACCTTCTCTTCCTTTCCAGTTGAAAGGATGATATCAAGCAGAAATATATAAAGTATATTGATATGCTGAGGAATGCAAATATATGTTATCTTTTCTCTTCTAAAATTGTACTTTTAAAATTTTGAAATCACTAAGATTTTCATATTTAACCACAACACAAAGTCTACAATACAGAAGGAATATGAATAACAATCTCTTTAAATTAAAATACAAATTCCCAAGGGGTGCCTGGCTGGCTCAGTCAGTAGAGCATGTGACTCTTAATGTCAGGGTTGTAAGTTCAAGTCCCAGATGGGCACGGAGCCTACTGAAAAAAAAAAAAAAAAAAAAAAAGAAAGAAAGAAAGAAAAGAAGAAAGAGAAAAGAAAATTATGAAGAAATCACAAACTCCTTTTCATCCCTTCAAATAAAATAATAAACTCAAAAGGCTACTTTATTTTTTTTTTTGAAAGGCTACTTTATGTAGATATTCTCTACAAGGGTTGGCAAACTATGCCCAATAGGCTGAACCTACTCTACGTCCTGATTTTGTATGGTCTACAGCTAATTACAGCTTTTACATTTTATGTGGCCGGAAAAAAACCAAAAGAATAGTAACATTTTATGACACATAAAATTAGATGTAATTCAAATTTCACTGTCCATAAATAAAATATTTTGGAATACAGCCATACTTCTTTACCTATTGTCTATGGCTGCATTTACAGAATAGATTATTCATAATTGAGACCATATGTGTCATTCCTATCACTTCAGACTGCTGCTACATACTACAAATCACCAGAACACATTTTTACGTGACACCATTTCTAAGTGCCATCCATATCAACATACTGTGATAACTTATTTTTTTATTACCAACATATACCTATCAAGCAAAACAAAAAAAGAAAAAAGTAGACAAAATATTCCATCTTCAAGATACAGTTAAGTGTGGATTATTTTATCAAATTAGATTGCAAAGCATTATTTGTTATGCAATAACCATTATCTGTGCTTAAAGAATACAATATATGTCTACCTTACCAGACTACCCAGCTATCACAATATTCCCAAATCACAGCAATCAATCAGAGAAGTTAGAAAATTTTAATAGATATCTCATGATAGAAAAATTTCTTCAAAGAAAGAAAGAAAAGAAAAAGAAAGGAAGTCTGCTACCAAAGTAAGTTTTCAAGTGGCTCATTTATTAGCCAAGCAAGGAAAGTCATTTACTTATGGTCTGTTAATTAAATGATGTTTGACTGCAGTCACCTAAGAAATGTATCCAGAAAAAATAAACTGGTTTAAGACCATTAGCCTTTACGTAAGAACAGCTGCATTAAGTGTTAAAGCTCTGGGAGCAGCACTGATAGTCAATTTAAATTATTTAGTGAAAGAAAATTATTTTGAATGTTTTCCATGGCTCTTAATAAATGGACAGGTGTTATTGATACAGGTTATTTGTGCCTGTTTATTCAGAAAGTCAATGTTTGAAAGGACTGAAGAATAGCCTCTATGAATAGGCTGCATGAAACAGGTGACAATATTTCTGAGAAAACACTAACTGACTACACCTTAAGTGAAATCGGCTATGATGTGTTACAACTTACATAAGTAGAAAAAGGCTCAGCTTAACAGATTTATAATACTTGTGAAAATGTAAGGTGTTAAATACTATGGTTATAACATTATTATATTATCAATCAGCTGGTACTTTGTGGAAAACATTTGAATCTACCATGTGTTATTAAACGAGTAGTGTTAACAATAAACTTCATTTGTTCTCATGGACTTCATTTGCTGTCAGTCGGTGAATTCTTGTCAGAATTAGCAGCTGAATATCTGACTTGCCCTACCATGCAGGATTTGATAAAATTTTATTGTGATTTTTTTTAAAGATTTATTTATTTATTTATTTATTTGAGAGAGAGCACTCGAGCACAAGGCAGGGGAGGTGCACATGGAGAGGGGGGGAATCTCAAGCCGACTCCCTGCTAAGCATGGAGCCCAGTGGGGGACTCAGTGCCACAACCCTGAGATCATGAGCTGAGCTGAAACCAAGAGTGGGATGCTCAACAGACTGAGCCACCCAGGTACCCTATAGAATTTTTTTTTTAAGCTCAGGGTCAAGACTGAAATTTTTCTAAATGAAAAGAACCCCCCCCCCCCCCCCCCAACCACTACTATGGAACACTGACAGAAAGGCTTTAAAATTCGTTTTGCAGGTGCCTGGGTGGGTCGTTAGGTTAAGCATCTGCCATCAGTCCAGGTCATGATCCTGGGGTCCTGGAATCGAGTTCCACATCAGGCTCCCTGCTCAGTGGGGAGCCTGCTTCTCCCTCTGACTCTGATGCTCCCCATGATTGTGCACTCTCTCTCTCTGTCAAATAAATAAATAAAATCTTAAAAAAAATTCATTTTACTACTTTGCTAATTTTGATCATTTAATGATGTTTAATGAACTCAACCTAAAATTATAAGACAACACAGCACTTACATGCAAAACTTATTCTATGGTAACGGTCATTTTGACAAAAAATAACAAGTTAAAACAAGTTAAGTTTTACAAGTTAAAACAAACAAAAAACAAGATTTCCATTGTCATACAAATTCGCAGTGGTTATATTTTCAACCTCAAACTACATTTTTAGCAGTATTGAAAGACCTCCAAGCAAATACAAAGGAAATTTCTGTATTTCGAGACCCATTTAACTGTGCAATTGAGCTTTCATTTAACTTTCAATTGTTTCNTTTCTGTATTTCGAGACCCATTTAACTGTGCAATTGAGCTTTCATTTAACTTTCAATTGTAAATAATTATTACTCATGCTAAAAGGAAAATATCAAAAGTACAATCTAATTCTAGAATTGCCTTCCAAAAGATTGACATGCTCAGTTATATGAATTGATATCAACACTGAGCAGTATTTATCTGGGTGAAAACACATTTTTCAAAGATGAAATATGTAAAATCTCATTACAGATCAGGATTAGCAAAAAAAATTAGTAGTTTATTTTAGTGGTAGGGAATAACTCTGAACCCTAATTAAGAGAAATGTCTAGGGGTGCCTGGGTGGCTCAGTAAGTTGGGGAGCTAACTTCGGCTCAAGTCATGATCTCCAGGTCCTGAATCGAGCTGAGTAGGGCTTCTTGCTCAGCAGGGAGTCGGCTTCTCCCTCTCCCTCTGCCCCTCCTCCTACTCATACAGTCTCTCTTTCTTGCTCTCAAATAAATACAGTGTTTAAAAAAGAAAAGAGAGAAATGTCTATCCTCCACCCCTCCCAAAAAGAATTTTATTTTTCTCTTCAGTAGACCTGTTTTACAAAAACTCATACTCAATACTGTGATTATATTTAAATTTCATCAATGAAAATATTGTGAAAGTTTTTTTCTCATTATATAAATACCTACATAATGTCCTCAATCTTGCCTGTTAGCCCACAAAGCCTAAAATATTTACTGTTTGCAACCTCTGTTTTAGAGGAAGTAAAATATGAGTAGGAAGTTAGCCAGTGGAAGGGAGGAAAGATTTCCAGCCAAAGAAAATAGGTTGAGTACATGAGTGAGAACCAACAGAATATATGAAAAATAATAAGCAATTACTACATACATACTGAACAATACAAACACCATACTTTGTTCCTCTTGCATTTTTGAGCCAATTGGTAATACCAGTTTCTTCCAGAAGATGGCTCCCTTTATTTTCCAACATCTTACTATGAAAAATTTCCAATATATAGAAAATTTGTTAGAATTCTACAGTGAGCACTCATAAAATCACTACTTTGATTCTCTTATCAACATTTCATTATGCTTGTTTTATCACACATCTATCCATTTATGTATCCCTTCATCCAGCTTGTTTTTTGAAGTTTCAGTACACTTCCCCTATTTACTTAAGCCAGTATTTCATTAACTAGTACTGAATACATATTTAGTTTCCTTTCTTTTAAAGTAAAATCTACATACAATGAAATGTTCAAATCTTAATAAACATTCCCTGAGGTGTTGTGTTGTGGTTTTTTTTAAAGATTTTATTTATTTATTTGAGTGGAGGAGAAGAGCAGAGGGAGAGGGACATGCAGACTCAGCACTGAGTGGGGAGCTGATGCAAGGTGGTGGGGTGGGGCAGGAGGACTTGATTCCATGACCCTGAGATCATGACCAGAGATCAACTGGGCCACTTAGGCACCCCTGAACATTCCCTGAGTTTTGACAAACTGTGTAGTTAACCCAAAACCCATACAGATATAGAACATTACACAGAAAGTTCCCTTGTATACCTTCCCATTAAATCCTTCCCTTCACCCAGAAGCAAACAGTGTTCTGATTTTTTCCCATCAAAAGTTAGTTTTGCATGGTGTAGAACTTGATATATATAGAATCATACAGTAAGGCTTTTTTTTTGGTAAGGCTACTTCCACTTAGCATAATGTTTTTGGTACTCATATGTTGATGTGTAAACCAAAAGCTCATTCCATTTTATTTCTGTGTAGTAGTCCACTGCATAAATATATATTATAGTTTGTTTATGTGTTCACTTACCGATGGGGCACCTACACTGTTTCCTATGTTTTCCTGTATTTATTATGAATACAGCTGCTGTTCCTGTATAAAGTACTTAAGGTTTTTTTTAAAGATTTATTTATTCATTTGAGAGAGAGAGTGCACAAGAGTTGGGGGAGGAGCAGACCTAGAGGGAGAGAATCTCAAGCAGACTTGCCACTGAACTTGGAGCCCAACTAGGGGCTTGATGAGATCATGACCTGAGCGAAACCAAGAGGCAGATGCTTAACAGACTGAGCCAGCCAGGTGCCCCTGTATTTTTAAAGTTTAATTTATTTAAGTAATCTCTATACCCAGTGTGGGGCTCAAACTCATTAACCTGAAATCAAGAGTCTCAAGCTCTTCCAACTGAGCCAGCCCGGTGCCCCTAAAGTATTTTTTAATTAAAAAACATTTTTTTAAATTACATAATAATACAAATGGTGCTTACCCTTCCTATCTTCCAGAATTGAACTGTGGGACTTAAATATGTCTATCCCAAAGCACACTATAATTGTTTGAAACTTTTTATTAGGGAAAAGTATCTAAAAGAGTCGGGTGCCTGGGTGCCTCAGATGGTTAAGCATCTGCCTTCAGCTCAGGTCATGACCCCAGGGTCCTGGGATCGAGCCCCATGTCGGCCTCCCTGCTCAGCTGGGAGTCGGCTTCTCCCTCTGCCTGCAGCTCCCCCTGCTTGTGGTCTCTCTCTGTCTGATAAATAAATAAAATATAAATATATAAATAAATAAACAAACATAACAATGTAGAGACTATTTTAATGAACTTTCCTACCCAACACCAGCTTCAACTCTTATCCAGTCCTGGTCATTTTCTCATCCATGCCCTTACCCACTGGCTGCTCTCATTTTAAGACAAATCCCAACCATCGTGCTATTTTATCTGTAAATATTTAGTATGTATCTAGAAATATAAGAACACTTTTTAAAATTAAACATGATCACAGTAAAATTAAAACACCTAAAGGATTAATAGTACATCTTAATATCATCAAAAATCCAATCAGTATTCAAATTGTCCCCATGGTCTGATGTCCAGAGTGTTTGTTCAAAACAGGCCTCAAATAACCCATATACTGCAACTGGTTGATGAAGCTCTTAAATTTCTTTTAATCTGGACTCCTGTGTGGCTCAGTCGTTTAAGTGTCTGCCCTCGGCTCAGCTCATGATCCCAGAGTCCTAGGATCAAGTCCTGCATCAGGTTCCCTGCTCCTTGGGGACCCTGCTTTTCCCTCTGCCTCACTCTCTCTCTCTCTGTCTCTCATGAATAAATAGATAAAATCTTTCTTAAAAATTTTCTTTTAATCCATAGGTAGAGCCACCTTCAAACTGTGCGACCAATGCAGCCACACCAGGCCTGACACTCAGGAGCATGCCACACATGGGGTTTAATGCTCTGCATTTGCTGTCTTGGATAGTGATCATTGTATCTTTGCATTTGTGTTCTGTAAGTAAGTACAATGGGAATAATAGGGCATGTGCCTGGGACTTGGGGCCTCAGCTCACAGGCGGGTCCACTTCCTGCTGCTTCCTTACTTTCTAGGGATGGGTTCAGAGAGTGGCTGGTTCTGCAGTTTGCTGACGCTGACTCCCCGCACCACACTCACCAAAGCGAGCCGCACTGCCATGCATTCCGAAAGCAGCTTGATGCCCACCCCCATCCAGGACCCAGGTACATAACACATCCCAGGGGATTGCCCATTTGCTGTGGGTTAGGCCAGGAGTACAGTGTAAGGAGATGGCCAGCTTGACAGTGCCTCCCTTACCACCCCCCACTCCACTCTACCCCCATGGGGCATAACATGTTGGTCCAAGCCTCACAGTAGGGGCAACCCAAGAGCTGGCTGGGCCTCGTGTTCCAGTACATGCATCAAGTCACAAGGCAGGTCCCTGGGCACCTGTGAGGGGCTCAGAGCCCTAGGGAATGTCCTTGCCTGAGAAAGCATGACATTAAATAGTAAATGAAAAAACACCATAAAACGTCAAGAGATAGATTACCAAAGAAAGGAAATAGCTTAATATTTTATACCTTTATCCTGCTATTTGAGAAAGGGGTCCTACTTTCATTTTACATTGGGTCCTGAAAATTATTTGTGCAAGTAGTCCTGTCCATAGGCTCCAATCTTTTTCCTTTCAATTCACATATTGTTGAAGAATTTAAGTCATCCTGCAGATGTCAGTTGCATCCCTGTGGAATTGTTTCACATGTTCCTGTCCCCTATATATCATATAATTGGTAGTTAGATAGATATATGAAGACTTGATTAGATTTAGATTTTAAAGTATACTTAATAATTTTTAATTTTAATAATGCTTCATAATTTTATTTAAGTAATCTCTACACCCAGTGTGGGACTCGAACTCATGACCCCAAGATCAAGAGTCGCATGTTCTACCAACTGAACCAGCTAGGCACCCCATCCTAAACAGAGTCTCAGGAAATGCTTCCAAAGAAGCCAGCCTGTAACACTAGGTGATATCATCACACATATTCTATCACCTGTATATTCATTACTCTTAAAATATATCCTATTCCAAACACTCCTTTGAACTTGTTTAATGTCCTAAAACACAGCTCCACCTTATTGTGTTATGGGCATCTTGAGCTCTGACTTTGCAAAACTGACCCTTTCCCCCACAAACATGTTCCATTCTCTTATCTGTCCTTTTGACAAATGATATCATTATTCACTAAGTTCCCATATTCACAATTTCCTTACTTCTTCTATTAACTATCTATTGCTATGTCAACAAAGTATTCCTAAACATAGTAGTTTACAACAACAAACATTTATGATCTCATAGTTTCTATGGGATAGGAATTCAAGAGGGTTTATCTCAGTGGAAACTGAAAAGCAAGGAACATTTTCTGCCCCTGAGCTTCCAGAGTCTGGAGCAAGGGTACATTGATTTCAGCCCAATTTTACTCATTTTAGGCTTCTGGCCTGCAGAACTGAAAGAATGTATTCCTGAACTTTTAAGCTACCAAGTTTGTGGTAATTTGTTACAGCGACCACAGAAAACGAATACAGCAAGTATATGTAAAAGGTGAAGAAGCAATGAACAGAAGAATGCTCTGCTCTCAGGAGGTATAGGAGGCTGAGAAGAAGGCCAACTTTGGTTCAATATTGCTCCATAAGAAAATAAATGAGAAGGAAGGACGGCTGAGTCTTTTGTCTATAAAAGAGAATGTAATGGGGTGCCTGGGTGGCTCAACTGCTTAAGTGTCCAACTCTTGGTCTCAGCTCAGGTCTTGATCTCAGGGTTGTAAGTTCAAGCCCTACATTAGGCTCCAAATAGAAAAATTAAAGAGAATGTAAGGATAAAGTCACCAAAAATTTATGGATAGTGTTGGAAGTTGTGTCTTATGACACTATATAAAATACTTTAAGGGGCTTCTGTGTACCTTTTTCTTATTCTAAGAGTATTTGAGCACAATTTAAGGTGTGAGACACACAATGTGTTACAAAGAACCCTGAAATGTCAGCTCAAGAATGCCCTCCAGAAAGGGTAAAAGAGCTAAAATCCCTAAGATCTGGTTTTCTGCTTTTCCTCCACAGAGCTACTTGGGCCAAACTTAATTTTGAAAACCAGTAAAATAAAAATCTTCCTAAAATGCTTGGGAAGGTACTATAAACTCTGGGGTTCTGTGGACCAAATTTCTGCTTGTAAATCTTGACTCCATCCTCTACTCATATCCAGCTGTGCCTTGGAGCTTGTAGAAGCCAGGTGGTTTTCTTCTCTCTCTCTCTTTTTTTTTTTTAATGATCAAACATTTGTTAAATCAGCAGTGATTTAAAACCAAAAGAACTGTATGAATGTCAAGAGTTGACTAAGTTCATCAAGCCATGGAAGCCTGAGGCGTCTATCTGTCTATAGTCTATTTAGACAATGTCTTCCAAATATACCAGTTATTCTGAAAAGCTGGTCAGAGTCGGTCAGACTGTCAAATTCCTCCTCTTTGCTTTTTGATTCCATGCTGATCTCTATTAATTCATTTTTTTTAAAATTTTTTCACCCAAAGTAGAGTTCAAACTCACAATCCCAAGATCAAGAGTCGCATGCTCCACTGACTGAGCCAGCCAGGTGTCCATTAATTCATTCTTGAGGCTTGTTCCAACATAACTGTACAGCTTTCTTAACATCAGTTGTTACCGGACTTTACAAATCTTTTCAACTATCTACTAAAAGATCCTTTTTAGAGTGAGCGGCTTATATAGGCAGCATCAATCAATCATTACATTTTGTTTCCTAGTCAAATACTCCAACACACAATTCAAGGATTGTCTCTTGCCATCTTTCAACATAGGCTAGTTTCTAGCGTCACGAAAGGAAGGGCTCAAGCGATTGAAGCATTGGCCCTTCCCAGCGGGCTTGGCCAGAGCTCCCTTTTCCAAACCTCCAGACAAAAGCTTTGCCCTTCTCTGTGCAACCACCCGCCCCTGGGCTGCAATAGGCAGAAGTTGAAACCTAGCTCTTCCCAGACAGGGAGTTGTCATTTTAAAGTGCTTCATTGGTTACTTAGTAGGGATTTTGTAAACTGAATAAACTAATGTATGTAAATGATTTAGCATAATTCCTGGCACAGAAAGAGAACTCAATGAATGTTAATCATAATTAATGCAAGGCGCCGTCATGTACAATTCGATTAGCAAGGCGTGGGAGACAGTTCAGATGTCATTATTATTTTCCAAAAGTGAAACGATTAAAATTTAATTTTGTTGGTTGAGGAAATAGGCCAACACGGAAGGCAAAATGTGACTTCAAGTTTTACCTGTGGGTATTGTCTGTACGTCACTAAACTACAGAGTTCACATTCTGTGAAGCAGGACGATGACTCTGGGACACTTGACCGCGAGAGAGAGAATGACTCAGAAAACAACCAGCTGCCTACCTAAGCGACGGTCAACTTCTCTCTAGCTCCCTGAACCGGTTCCGCCTCTAGAGGAAGGAGGCCGTCGAGATAGACGTCATCACGGAACGCCGGGGTTAGCGAAGGGAAATGGGGGAGGAGATTGCTCTGCTGCCTTATAAGGCTTCTTCCCATGATCCTCTCTTTCTCTTCATCATCTTTCCTTGCTCCCGGCTGCTGCAGCTATGAAGTGAGCAAGAACCCTGGGCTTCAATCCGCTTTCATCTTCGGGCAGAGCACCTCTCCCGCGTCCGGGGCTTGGTTTCTCCTTGCCGTAGACACTCTCCCTAATGGGTTTTTGCTTTTTGTTACAGGGTCGAGCTGTGCAGTTTCAGTGGGTACAAGATTTACCCCGGACATGGCAGGCGCTACGCCAGGACTGACGGGAAGGTGAAAGGCCACGTCGCCCAAACGCATCTTGTGCTCTTAAGAGGAGAGACCAGTCTGATTCGGTCTAAGCGTGTTCATTTACCGCATCGTTCTTGGTCCCTGAAAGGCTTGTTTCGGGGACCGCGTGTGCAGTGGTGGTTAGGATCAGAAGCCTCTAAGTGAACCGTTCTTGAGGTTTGATCTAGTGTGAATCAGGTCGGAAATAAAGGAGTTTGGGTAGCTCAGATGTCCCGGGCAATGGACCACCGAAGTATGTGGCTATTTTATGGGCATTAGATCATCTTAATCCCGGTGGGGACCGGAGCTAATACCTCCTGGAATTTGCTATCCCGCCCTTTTTTCTGTGATGTGAGCTTAGGTTTCCCTGCTTTCTGTGTAAGACAGGACAAACCTCAGAGACAAACCTCCCTGCCAGTTGTGTGACAAAAGGCTGTTGGTCTCTGTGGCCCAGATGAGGGGATAGAACTGGAGTATTAAGAGTTTCAAACGCAGCCTCCTGCGTTGTTTAATTGAGTAGGTGACAGCTTTGAACTCGTTTTTTTACAGGTTTTCCAGTTTCTTAACGCAAAATGCGAATCCGCATTCCTTTCCAAGAGGAATCCTCGGCAGATAAACTGGACTGTCCTCTACAGGAGAAAGCACAAAAAGGGACAGTCGGTAAGTAAAATACAGTTTGATCTTGTGGGGCTCTCAAGTTTAAACTGAGCGTCACTGGCTGCTTTGTAAAATTGTAGTAAATGAGACAGTCTGTGAAAGCGCTCTTAAACTGTAAAGCATCAAACAGTGAAAATGTTATAAGTCTCCTTATACATTGTAGGCTCACAGGAACGTGGAGTTGAAATTCGAAAGCATCCCCTTGCCAGAGTCCGATAAATTATATTAGGCACACTTGAGTTATAAGGCACTGTGGAAGTAATTAAGGGGTTCCAGTGGGTAGAAATTAAATAGTATGGTAACTTGGTTTTGAATATGTTTATAGGATTAGTCCTAAAGGATATCAGTGGAATCTTACAGCATACTAGTTTGTTCTCAAGACTGAATGTTTTTTTTTGAAGCGCTGTTTAGCTTGATGGAGATTTTTGAGGAAAGGTTTTAGTGCCATGGCGGTAGGATTCGTATTCAGGAGGCTGGGAATATTTTAGTGAACACCTCTTGGTGTTCACTAAAACATGATGATGAAAGACATCACTAGATATTGTGGGAGTTCAGGGGAAGGAAACATTTATTTCTAACTTAAAAGTAGATCTGACATTACCTATTAGCATAGTCCTTATCCAAAAGGGGTGGGGCGGTTACTAGTGTTGTTGAGGCTGTGGAGAAATTAGAACTTGTGCATTGCTGAATGTGAGATGGTACAAGCATTGTGGAAATGGTTTCACATTTTCTCAAAAAGTTAAATGGAACTATATCCAGCAACCCCACTTCTAGAAATACACCCAAGAAAACTGTAAACAGGAACTTAACACAGCTATCTATGCCAGTGTTCATAGCACTGTTAAAATAGCCAAAAAATGGAAATGGCCCATAAGTGGGTGAATGGATAACAAAATGTTACATACAGTAGAATATTACTCAGCTTTAAAAAGCTGGTAACTAGCCAATATGGATAAACCTTGAAGACTTTATGCTAATTGAAATACGCCAAACACAGAAATACGNATATTACTCAGCTTTAAAAAGCTGGTAACTAGCCAATATGGATAAACCTTGAAGACTTTATGCTAATTGAAACACAGAAATACAAATACAAATACANGAAATACGAATATTATATGATTCTACCTTTATGCGGTACCTATAGTGGCAAATCCATAAAGACGAAATAGAGGTTACCAGAGGCTGGGCAGGGGAAAGGAGGAATGGGGGATGATTATTTAATGGATGTGGAATTTGGAATGATGAAAAAGGTATAGAGATGAATAGCGGTGATGGTTGCACACAACGTTGTGAATGTTCTTAATGCCACTGAGTTACACACTTACAAATGCTTTAAGATGGTTAATGTTGCATAACTTTTATTAGCAAAAGTTTGAATTGTACTGTCTTGATTCCTGGACTTTCCACTAATACTTAGTAGCTTTCCTGTCATAAATCATTTCCAGTTGATTATTTCTTCCAGTGACAGTACTTTAAGTAAAAATAACATAGGTGAGTTGAGGTTTGATAAATTTTTTCAAAAAGTAAATTCTTTACCATAAACAGTCTTACTGAAATCACTTTTGAAGAGGGGCGCCTGGGTGTCTCAGTGGGTTAAGCATCTGACTCCTGGTTCCCGCTCAGGTCATGGTCTCATGGTTTTGGAATGGAGCCGTGCTGGGCTCCCAAGTTCAGACTCTGCTTTCTGCTTCGGACTCTTTCCCCACCCCACTCACACACACGTGCTCCCCTCTCTTTCTCTCAAATAAATAAATTTTTTTTTTTTTTTTAATCACTTTAGAAGTACCACTAGTTAACTTCATCAGTTTGATTTTTATCTTTTTTTTTTAAATAGACTTTTTTTTTAACATATAATGTATTATTTCAGTGGTACAGGTCTGTGATTTATCGGTCTTACACAATACATGGCGTGATTTTTGTCTTTAATAAAAAATGGATTTGTGAGAGATAACCAGTCTATAATTGGAAAGTTTATCTGCCTATTGCAGTATTTTACATATATTCTTTATATATTTCTTTCCAAATGGTTACATGAATTGTTTTTGTTGAATATTGCTATGATCTGAATGTATACCCCTAAAATTCATATGGTGAAATCTAACCCCAATGTGATGATACTAAGAGGTGAGACCTTTGGGAGGCTCTGCCCTCAGGAATGGGAATAGTGCCCTTATAAAAAAAAAAAATGCTGTTGATCAGGTGAGATCAGTCATTCTGGTCGTAGCAGCCCAAATGCACTAAGACAAATAAATACAAATCTTAAGATTTTGTTTCTCCCATGTTCATGAAGCAAGGTTCATATTTATGCTCCCATCTTTTTGTTTTGTAGGAAGAAATTCAAAAGAAAAGAACCCGCCGTGCAGTCAAATTCCAGAGGGCCATCACTGGTGCATCTCTTGCTGATATAATGGCCAAGAGGAACCAGAAACCTGAAGTTAGGAAGGCTCAACGAGAACAGGCCATCAGGTGAGGAAGCCTTCAGTATGAGCATTTCAGCTGTTGGGATGGATTTTGGTTATGTTTGGATTTATAGGCATAGGACTCTAGTTTGATGTTATTTTGTGTTTTAATACTGCATCTATATAGAAATTGCCAGTCATAAATATTGAAGTTTAATAATGCAGAAGTTTATAATATATACTTAATGATTTGTTGAAATTCTATATGCAATTAAAGCTACTGCATAATTTCTAATCTATGTTAAGCTTACTTGGTAGTTAATGACATTTATTGACAAACCCTTTGGATTTATCCTACAAATAACTGGCAGATGGGGAAGGAATATGATAATTCTTTTCCAAAACACTCTAACTCCTTGTTTAATAAACTACTCTTAAGGAGTAAAACACTTTGCCTTAAGTTATTTTTAACTCCACAGGGCTGCCAAGGAAGCAAAAAAGGCTAAGCAAGCATCTAAAAAGACAGCAATGGCTGCTGCTAAGGTAATTGTGAGATTGTCTTGGATTTCTTATTTAAAATAACAGGAGGGGCACTGGCTGGCTCACTCGTTAGAGCATGTGACTCTGGATCTTGGGATTGTGTGAGCTCAAGCCTCACGTTGGGTGTAGAAATTATTTAAAAAATAAATAGATAAATAATAAATAACAGGAAAATTTATTTTTAATCCAAATTGTGGTTAATGAAAGTTTCGAGTTTTTAAGGAATTTATTGCAAGGCTCCAATGAAAATGATGTTCATAACTGGTTTCGGGTGGGTGATTTCAGAGGTCCCTCTGCCAGACAAAAATTAGGGAAGGAGAAAGTAAAGGTGGCTCTTGCTTCTAAAGTTTATTTTAAAAAGTTTTAAATAATAGTACAGAGTTTGCCCAGCTTTTCTCAATGTTATCAATTTAGATAACTACAGTAAAATTTTCAAAGCCATTGGTGTCTGGTGACTAATGTCCTTTTTCTGTTCTACTGACAGTTCAGGATCCCACACTGCATTCAGTTGTGTCTCCTCATTTAACCCCTCCAGTCTGTGACAATATCTTTGTCTTTCATTTACATATATAGAAGTGGACTTCTAACTTCTCAGAGGGAGGGTAACTCTTAATATTAGAAATGTAGTTAAATAATAAGGAAAACCTAGAATGCAGAGAGAATCTGGATACGAGAAAGAGGTGATTTAAAAAGTTGCATGGAATAATGCCACATGACATGTTACCTTTTTTACAGGCTCCCACGAAGGCAGCACCTAAGCAAAAGATTGTGAAGCCTGTGAAGGTTTCTGCACCCCGAGTTGGTGGAAAACGCTAAATTGGTGGATCAGATTTTTAAATAAACATCTGACTATAACTAGACTGTGGTGTTTTTCACTCTCAAAACACAACTTATTGGGCCTACCTGTAATACTAAATATTTTTAATGAATTATTTTCTTGTTGAGTTACCCTTTCCATGGTAGACACATTAATTTTGTATTGGGCTTGCCTTTTGTTCACTGGTATTTCACCTCTTACCATTAGTTGCTTAAAACTTCACCTGTACTATTAATCTCTTGCTTCCAGAAACTAAGCTTAAATGAAGAGTACAACTTCATCAGCACATAAGTAGAATATGCTTTTAAATTTCCAAGATATTTTGTTGAGCTGGGAATTAGAACCATAGTTAAAATTGCAAAAAAGAAAAAAAAATTGTAGCCTGATGTTCAAGAAATACTTCTGCGTAAAATGTGGTGAGGAGGAGTAATAATTTATGTTAAGAATAGGACCCCTGCATGGCTCAGCCAGTTAAGCATCTGCCTTTGGCTCAGGTCAAGGGATTGAGCCTGCATTGGGCTCCCTGCTCAGCAGGGAGCCTGCTTCTGCCTCTCCCCCAACTCATGTCCCCATTTGCTCTGTTTGCACTTTCTCTCAAATAAATAAATAGGAAATCTTTAAAAAAAAAAAAGACTAGGGTTGCACTTTGTAGAAAGTAGGTCATCTTGTGTACCACGCTGTCAAGTCGGAAGACTACAACAGTGAACAAGCCACAGCCTTGTTTGAGAAACATGCTTTTACACATAGAATACTTAGGTGAGGGTAAAAATCACACATCCCACCCCCTCTACACATACACCTACATTCTATCCAAGGTGATGGAACTGATGATCTGTCTAGATGATGTTAAATTCAGACATTGTACTAGGTGTAGGGAATAAATAGTCCTTTTGGGGAACTTGAAAACTAAAAATATATGTGAAATCAATTTTAAATATAGCAAGATACATTGACTTGCTTAGAAACGTAAGATTTTGGGGAAAAATTTTTATTGTGGTAGTGTTAATGAAATTACTGGGAAAGTAAGACTGTTACTTAGCTATGAACAAGGAAAGCATAACCAATCAAAATACCCAACGTGAAATCAGCTATAGATTTCTAAATTTTGGACATAAAAAATGTTCTTTTAAAGAGCTTTTCTGACTTACATTTTTATAAAATGAAAGTGCCAGTTCTGATTACCTTTGATTACTGGGTAGCCTGTGCCCGGCAGGAGCTAGAAATAAAATACTAAATACCTGTTTTAGGAGGATGGCAAGTTTAGCTTTTAGACCAATTAGACCTTCTGTAAGACCTTTTTCTTTGTATTGGCCCAAAGTCACAGAGGCAAATCCAAGTATGGTGGGCTTCTCAATGCTTTCACAGGTTTGGTTTTGTTTTTGGCACAGTTGGGTGTAGGGAGATTTAAGTTTTTCTTACCCATCACCACGACTTGTTTTTATTTAAATCTATTTTTTAAATTTAGAGTCGATTTCACAGCTGAAGTGTGATGGTGCTAACCCAGCGCACAGTTCAAGAATTGATTTGGGTATCTGCTTTGCGTGCCCCACTCCAAGGAGGGGAGGGGGCGCATCGCCACATTCTAATTCCTCCTCCCTTCCTCAGCTATCTCAGTCTGTGGATTGAGCGACCCTAAGTAAATCCCAGGTCTGGTGGTAGCTCACGCACCTACAGCCAGAGTCATTCAAGGATGCTGCCTCAAGTATCTAGGCCATCTGTTAATTCCTGTAACCTCCACCCACAAGTACCACAGAGACTGAATGCATCCTATTTTTTGAGCCCAGTGTATTCACCTGTTGTCTGCCCCTAACCTGTCTCCACAAGGTCAAAGAGCCTCACGCAGCGACTACAGACTCCAGGCTGGGGAGGAGGGGTTGGCCTGCAGTTCTCAGGCGCCAGCAAAGCACTGTCAGTGCCTGACCCATTGTGAAGTAGGATGTCATAGGCCTGTGGTCTTGTCTGCGCTGCAGATTAAACCCACGGAAGGATGACAGCGGCCACCACTCTGGGCTACTCGCTAAAAATGTGAAATAGGACCCACAATGCACACTGGAAAATGCATTTCAAGTCGCCTCAGCCTTTTTGTGCATTCGGTAAATATTGGCTGTAAAATGGAGAATTCCCCCCCGCCAAGTTTATGTAAAAATACGTGCAAATGAAGGTGTAAGAGTGCTAGCTACTCTTCCCTACTCGTTGCCAACATCGTTACCTTTATATACAGAAAACTGCCCGTGTGTGCGACGATCGTTTCCAGAAAAATACAGACTATTCCATGGGTGATTTGGAGCCCACAGTGTAAGTTTAGAAATTACAGTAAGTTCTATCATTGAGGGACTTGGATTTTAAACGTTTAACTGGAAACCACATTTACATGTGTATGAGGCTGTCTTTGGTCTTGTGTCCACAAGCTTACATTTTACTAAGAGCCTCAAAGTCTGATGCTTTTATGTTGTCGGGGTATCTCAGAAGGCAGGAGGGCGAAAAACAGACCCCTCTCTATCTTGGCGTACCTCGGACAAGATAACAACAGCCCACCAACTCCTACACGTGCTCAGAGCATGGGAAAGGGGAAAAACAAAAAGGGAAATTGCCAGGACTTAAGATGTCTGATCGAAGCTACTTCGGTCTCCCAGGAAGGGCCTACCCGCTTCCAAAATGTCCGCCCGCAGTCCTGACGTCACTTGGTCGGCTTCATCAAGCCAGAAAGCCAGTGCGCTCCAATCAGGACTCAGTCCCCTCACCCACTGCCCTTGATCACGTCACTTCCGGTGGTGCAGCAGCCATTTTGTCAGTCGCCAGCGGATCCCGCGCGCTGGAGAAGTGCAGTTCCCCCTGGTTACCAATTCGTCCGTTCTCCCTTCGCGCTGCGGGCGCCGTCGAAGAGCACTCACCACTGATACAGCCGTTCCTCCCTACAGTGCCGCCGCCACTGTTGCATCCGCCCGGAGCTAGTGTGCTGTCTTCCTCCCCCACCACTGACAGGCGCTCTCAGGGAGCCGCCGTCAGCGATGTCAAGCGAGGAAAGCTACCGAGCCATTCTTCGCTACCTGACAAACGAGCGTGAGCCGTATGCGCCGGGCACCGAGGGCAATGTCAAGCGTAAAATCCGCAAGGCGGCCGCCTGCTATGTGGTGCGCGGTGGGACTTTATACTACCAGCGACGGCAGCGGCACCGCAAGACCTTCGCGGAGCTGGAGGTGGTGCTGCAGCCGGAGCGGCGCCGGGGGCTCATCGAGGCGGCGCACCTGGGCCCGGGCGGCACTCACCACACCCGGCATCAGACCTGGCACGACTTGTCCAAGACTTACTGGTGGCGAGGTAGGACCTCGCCCGTGGCGAGAGGGCAGGCGGCGGCTTGTTGCCCAGGCAAGGCCCGCTGGCGGAGCCGGGCCTGTTTGTGCACGAGCGAGCTTGGGGTCCCAGGTGCCCCTCGCCGGCCCAACCTGCGTTCGGCCGTGGAGCTGCTGCCAGGCGGAGCCGAGAGGGCGGGGGACGCGAAAAGAGCCGCACTTCCCACAGGAAGGAGGCCGGGGAAGCTGGGGGCGGGCCCTGGCCCGGGGTGGGGCGAAGGGGGCTTCCCCGGGGGCCGGGCCAGCCGCCGGGAGGGGCCGGGACGTGCGGGCTGCGGCGGGCCCGCCTCCTCCGGCTGCGCTGTAGGCGATGGCTCCCCCTCCGGGGACGCTCCTGGGCAGCGCGGGGGGGGGGTGTTTGGCGGTTGTGCAGAGCTGCGTGTCGTGCCTCCTAAAAGCCTGTTGTGCTGAGGGTCTGGGGAGGGGACGGTCGGCCCCAAGCCTGGGCTGCTTGCTTCAGCCGTTTCCTCTAGGGTTTTGGCCTGCGGTTTTAAGGTTCTTTGGACCTGCTTGCCCATATTCCTCAAATTGTGCTACTGCGGCGTAAATAAGCAATAAGGCAATTGCGTGCAGAGGTGATTGAAGCGACTGTATGGAAACAGCCATCTTCAACTTCGATTATGGGGCAAGAATTCATTGTAAAGAATAGCAGATATCCTTCATTCTGAATGTTTTCATGTTCTTCCCTTTGATACTGTGAAAAGCTTTTTGAAACTGTGAGGCATACTATGTATACCCAGAAAATACGGTTACTGTGGTTGTAATAGTCAGGAAATAACTGCTCTAAAGTTTCTTGGCTCCTTGGGAACCAGGTTAGGGAAGGAGAGCAAGGGTCTTTGGGTTCTTTACCGCTCTTACTGTCCACAAAGTTGATTTACATTGAAACTGTTCGGTTAGAATTAGTGAAAGTTTTGCAGGCCCTGATAAGAGGTTTTGTCTGGGAGGATTCTGCCACTCACTCTCCTTATGGCTCTGGTGAAGTTGCGAGTCTCGGTTACTTCTCTGTGAATAAAGAAATTAGACTACTGAATACTTTCTGAAGTTCTTTTCAGTTTATGAACTTTGTCATCAGGCCTATTAATTGACGAACGAATGGGTAGTCCTTCCTTTTGTTCCTTAGAGTTCTTTCGTGTTTTCAAAAATGGTCCGGATCTGTTGTCTTCTTAAATGCTTTCCCGTCATTTATTTTCTATTTTAAACCAATATTTGAATGAAATTCCTCTAAAGGGACGAACGTGCGAGGGTAAATACGGAGTAATTGCTGCATTTTGTTAGGACTGGTTTGGTCAGACCCGGTTTTCTTGAGCAAACGTTTCAGGTTTGATATTTTATGACATGTTGGGATGCCTGACTAGTTCAGTCCAAGGAGCGTGCGAGTCTTGATCTCTGGGTGGTAAGTTGGAGCCCCACGTTCGGTGTAGAAATTACTTAAAATTTTTTTTTCAGGGGCGCCTGGGTGGCTCAGTCGTTAAGCATCTGCCTTCAGCTCAGGGCGTGATCCCGGAGTTCTGGGATCGAGCCCTGCATCGGGCCCCCTGCTCTGCTGGGAGCCTGCTTCTTCCTCTCCCACTCCCCCTGCTTGTGTTCCTTCTCTTCGCTGTCTGTGTCTCTCTCTGTCAAATAAATAAATAAAATCTTTAAAAAAAAATTTTTTTTCGAAATACTTTATGACATGTTAAAAATGACAATTACAGCTAAAAGTATAATTGATCAGACTTTTACATGCAGGTGTCGTTCTGAGCTCTTAATTTGTTTTTCACTCATTTCATCTTGATAAAACCTTGTAAGGTGGAAACATTTATACCTCTATTTTACAGATGAGGAAACTAAAAGCACCAGGAGCTTAAATATGTTAGAGGTCACACAGCTGACCTTTGTAATTTCACACTCTTAACCACTGTTAAATGGTGCTATAAGGGTTTAGTGTTAAGAATTTTCCTTCCCAGGGCCCCTGGGTGGTTCAGTTGGTTAAGCTTCTGCCTTTTGCTTAGGTCATGATACCCAGGGTCCTGGATTGAGCCCCGCATAGGGCTCCCTGCTCAGCTGGGATCCTCCTTCCCCCTCTTCCTCTGCAGCTCCCCCTCTTGTTCTCTTTTGCTTTCTCTCTCTTTTTCAAATAAATAAAATCTTAAAAATTTCCTTCCCTAAATTTATTATCTGTGAGTGATAGTGAATGCAGTTTGGTGGGTGGTTTTTGTTTGTTTTTTGGTGTGCAGTGTCTTAGACAAAAAACAGACCATGTTTATGTTTAATTGAAAAATGAAAGAGATACATTTGTGATTTGTATACATTTGTAAAATATAAAAGTGCTTTAAGCAACTAGGACAGCTATTCTTGAAGTACCATACTTATGGTACTAAACCCCTGACAGGGGAGACCCTGAGATCCTTTCAGAGGATCCACGAATCAAAATTATTTTCGTGATAATTCCAAGGCATTATTTGCCTTTTTTACTCCTTATCTCCCAAGTATACAGTGGCGTTTTCCAGGGGCTACGTGACATATGCTATATGGGAGTAGGTTGAATGCAGGAGCATATATGATGATCTGTCTTCTGTTGAGCCACACATTAAAAAGATTTTCAAAAATGTAAAGTAGTACCCCTTTTCTTACTAATTTTGTTTTGGAAAATAGAGATTTTTCATAAAATGCTATTTTGTTAATATGTAATGAGTTTGGGTTATTTGATGATCTCATTACTTTTATTATTTTAGTATAATAAGAATTTGGGACACCTAGCTGGCTCAGTCCATAGAGCATGCGACTCTTGATCTCAGGGTTGTGAGTTCAGACCACACGTTGGGCGTAAAATTTACTTAAGAAAAAGTAATAAGAATTCATAATTAGCATCAGAGAAGTTTGCCCCCCATTATTAGCTATTCATTTTAAAAAGTTTTTTTAGGGGTGCCTGGGTGGCTCAGACGTTAAACGTCTGCCTTCGGCTCAGGTCATGATCCCAGGGTCCTGGGATAGAGCCCCGCACTGGGCTCCCTGCTCAGCGGGAAGTCTGCTTCTTCCTCTCCCAATCCCCCTGCTTGTGTTCCCTCTCTCCCTGTCTCTCTCTTCTGTCAAATAAATAAAATCTTTAGCAAAAAAAAAAAAGTTTTTTTAAAAGTAGTTATTCATTTTGATATTTAATACATTAACACTTGGGTTTTCTTGTTTCTACTCAAGATACACATACTCCAAAGCCATTGTAGACTGTTTATCTGAAAGCTAATAAGATTTTTTAAAAAATATTTTATTTATTTATGTGACAGAGAGACAGCCAGCGAGAGAAGGAACCCAGCAGGGGTAGTGGGAGAGGAAGAAGCAGGCTCCCAGCAGAGGAGCCCGATGTGGGACTCGATCCTGGAACGCTGGAATCACGCCCTGAGCCAAAGGCAGACGCTTAATGACTGCACTACCCAGGCACCCCTGAAAGCTAATAAGATTTGATCAATGTAGGTGCCAAAAGAATTATTCCAGAGTCATTCCACTAGAAGTTGTATCAAGGACAGCTTGCTGAGATTGATTATTTATTCTGCTTTTTAGGAATGCTGCCATCATAAGTTATATATTGGTGCTCAGGCAAGTTTGTAGCAATGTCCCTCTTTTGCGTGTAGTTGAAAAACTCTGGGTCAGTGCCTAATGTTTACATATAGCACATTTCAGAATATAAAATGTAATAAATATTCTCGCCCCCCCTTATTTTATGCTGTATTGAATTATGTGCTGGAGTTTCAAAATAAATGATTCTCACCCCTGCCTCAGTCAGATGCTGATGCATGGGGATCTACCGTGAAATGCTTCCAAAATGTGAAGATAAAATTAGGAGGGGAAACTAAGATTAAAACTAGCAAAAAAACAAAAAAAGTAATAGGTTAAATTAGCTGCCTGCAGAAGTTCCTATCCTAAAGACTGATTTATTTTTATTTAGACTATGGGATACATTGATGCCACTGTTATTTGGTCTAGAAGAAGAGGATGTAATCTCTAGAAAACCCACCAAGAACTGGGTCTTTGTAAATACAGCTATAACTAACCATGGTAACCTTTTTGAAGAAAACAAAACAGATCAAGGAAGAACTAAAATGCATGGAGCTAGAAATGGGAGCCCCTGAACTGGGGGTGGTCGTTGTATCCAAAACTGACCAGGAAGGAGGTTCTTGAATAACTAACAGGAGCAAATCATTGGCAAATAGATTTTTCAAGCATCGGTCCTCAACCCAGGGACGATTTTGCCTCCCAGGGGACATCTGGTTGTGTCTGGAGACAGTTTTGGTTGTCAACTGGTGGCGGTTGAGGTTTTGCTGTTGACATCTATTGGGTAGAGGTCAGGAATGCTCGTAAACATTCTACGGTAAGAATGGACAGGACAGCCCTTTGCACCCTTCCCCACTCCAGCAGTCATCTTGGCCCAAAATGTTAACACTGCTGAGGTTGAGAAACCCTGTCCTAGGGTAAGAAACTGTTTCTCAGGTTGTTTTATTAGAGGATTACCCACTAAGGACTTTCATCTTTCTTTATTTTGATTCTGTGCTTAGTGAAGAATCTTTTAATGGTAACTTGGTGTTTTATATTGGTTTTTTGTTTTTGTTCTTGTTTTTTTGAGTACCACAGAGGTTGATCAGTTAAGTATTACTGTATTTAACAAATACTTATGTAGTAACTGTGTGTCATATACTGTTCAAAGGGCTTTATAAATATTAACAGTCATAACAGCACCATATTGTTATTCTGTTTTACAGCTGATGACACACAGGCATAGAGAGGTTTGGCAACTTGGCCATGGTCACAAAGCTAATTAGTGGATTCAGATTTTGCTTCTTAAGTAGTTTGAACCCCTGGCAGTAATGTAGTAAATTAACTATGTTCATACATTGATGCCTTTTTAGTGGTTAACCTGAGTCAGTCTTTCAACTTAATTCTGGATGAATTAAAGAGGTCAGGTTTCTGAATCTGTAAAGCTAGGTTTAAGATGATCCCATCAAACCCTTAACACTCAGATGAAAGGACTTGAAACATATCGGGTCCCTTTTGAGACAATTGACTGACTATCATACATTAATAACTTTTTCCTGCAGTAGTTATTATTTCATCTTTTTCAAATGCTTCCTATGTTGTTTCTCCAATACCATTTTAACTCAGCCAGTTTATAGTGTAATCAGACTTCTGCTGTATGCAGAATATACTGAACTGTGTAGAATCATAAAATGTTTGGAAATACAGCCAAAATTAATTGGGAAAAAATGCCGCCTTCTTTGTTTATTATGAACATGGGAATTTCCTTCCACATTCTCTAAGTATGTTTTTTACTTAGAAATATATTCTCAGGGTGCTTGGGTTGCTCAGTCGGTTGAGTGTCCAACTCTTGATTTCGGCTCAAGTCACAATCTCAGGGTCTTGGGATCAACCCCTGCATCAGGCTCCTTGCTCAATGCGGAGTCTGCCTGGCCCTCTTCCTCTTCCTCAGCCCTATGGCCTGCACATGAATGCATGTGGTCTCTCTCTCTCAAATAAAATCTAAAGAAAATATATATTCTTTTGTGTGTCTTCTGTTCATATACACATTTACTCTTTTTATTAGTATAGTGGACAATATTATATTAGTTTCAGGTGTACAACATAGGGATTCAACAATTATATATGTTATGAAATGCTCACCATGGTAGGTTTAGGTGCTATATATCACCATAGACCGTTATTACTATATTATTGATTATATCCCCTATGCTGTAGTTTTCATCTTCATGACTTATTTATAATTAGAAATTTGTACTCATTTACTTTTTTTATTGTGGTAAAATATACATTATATAAAATTTACCATTTTTAAGTGTACAGTTCAGTGGCATTAAGTACATTCACATTGTTGTGCGACATCACCACTATTCATCTTCAGAAATTTTTTATCACCCCAATCTATGTACTCTTTTTTTTTTTTAACAAAGAGAATGGACATATTTTTTCTTTTTATTTTAAGTAAGCTCCACGTCCAATGTGGGGCTTGAACCCACAACCCCGAGATCAAGAGTCACATGTTCTACCAACTGAGCCAGCCAGACACCTCTCCATGTATGTAAAATATATGTATCTATCCAGCTTTTTCATCATTTTAAAAAAATCTGCTCACTCTGTACCTCATATTGGTATAGACTTTTTATTGACTTTGGCATTTAGAGACATTATAATATATATTGTCCTCTAAATATGCACATGTGAATACCTTTCTTATGGAAGTTTTATTTAACCCTAAGCCATTACTTCCTAAGTTATGTTTGGGATGGGGGAAAGGAGGTTTATGAACGAATAAATTTGGCAAATTCTTGTTAAACAAATTTCTTCGACTGTAGAACTCTCAGAGGTTTGAATATGATAATATCTATTATGTGTGTGTAAAATAAGAGTATAATTTTCTGAATTTATTAGTCCAGTGTATACTTTTTTACTAAGTATGGGACATAATACAATTTTTTTAAAGGTTTTATTTATTTCTTTGACAGAGAGATTTAGCTGTCACAAGCTGGGGGAGCAAGAGGGAGAAGCAGACTCCCTGCCAAGCAGGGAGCCCAAGATGGGGCTCGATCCCAGGACCCTGAGATCATGACCTGAGCCAAAGGCAGCCACTTAACTGACTGAGCCGCCCAGGCGCCCCCGGGACATAATACATTTAAGAAATATTGCTTGAATATTATCTGAAGGTTGAAAGTGCAAGGAACCATGGTATAATTTGACATCTTGAAGTTCTTTTCAGGAATTCACTATGTATCTCTATATTATTTTAGCTTATTAATGAGCCTATCATTTACATTTTACTTGGGGATTGTGGGGGGAGAATTTTCCATCATAGTTATAGACAAAAGTATTCCTGTGTAAGTTCGCATAATATACTGAAAATCACATGGCTTTTGGAGGCCCAGTTATGCAATTTAGTAGAAGCAATTTTGGACAAGTTTCTTACCTCTTAGGGCTTCATTTTCTCATTTGTAGGATGGAAATTAATTGGTTTTACCTTACAAGGGTGATGGTGGGTGGGTGGGGGTGTGTGCTTGTATGTAGTGTTCTTCCCTGCTCTTTACCCCTACCCTAACGTGCTGAGCTAGAAGTTGAAATTCAGAATAGGGTTTTGTGAGTGGCTTATGTACAATCTAATTTTTGTTAGATTGTGTACACTGTTTTTTCATACAACCCTAAAATCTCATAACTTTAAAAAATGAGATTGATTTTATACTCTCATTACAAGTTGTGGTTGTTTAGGTTACAGTTGACTCCACCTGTCTTTTTTCATCTGCAATTCAGGCTCTGAAGGATGGCATCCATCTGGAACATACTGTTATTTGAGACAGGGGGCAAAGATCAGAGCATTGATGGGAAACTGTGCCTCTTAAAGCTTCTGAGACATGGCACACGTCATATTTATTCATATTCCCTTGACCAAAGCAAATTGCATGGCCAAGCCTGATGTTAGTAGGGTGGAGAGGTAACCACATTATATTACTGTTCATGAAGGTCATATTGGCATTTTCATATAGTTCCTATAGCATGAATGGGTTGCAAATCACATGGAAATGGGCACTGCTACATAAGCATCTTATGTGGTGGGGAAGTGAATAACTAGGAATAAACAAAAATAAGGATGGAAACCATCATTTATAACCTTACATTTATGAAAAAATGTACTTTACATTCTAAAGAAATCACTTTTACATAATTTATGGGATGTGTGTGCCTGGACATATGCACTCGTACATCGGTATACATAGATTAACCAACAATAAATAATTTTCAGGGGCGCCTGGGTGGCTCAGTCGTTAAGCATCTGCCTTTGGCTCAGGGCGTGATCCCAGAGTCCTGGGATCGAGCCCCACATCAGGCTCCTCTGCTGAGAGCCTGCTTCTTCCTCTCCCACTCCCCCTGCTTGTGTTCCCTCTCTCGCTGGCTGTCCCTCTGTCAAATAAATAAAGAAAATCTTAAAAAATTAAATAAATAAATAATTTTCAATTTTCAAATGAGAGCGGCATTAAATTTGACTTGTTATTTTTATTTTTATTTTAGGTATATTAAAGCAAGTGAAAGATTACATTAAACAGTGTAGCAAATGCCAGGAGAAGCTAGATCGCTCCCGTCCAATATCAGATACTTCAGAAATGCTAGAAGAATTGGGACTAGACCTTGAATCTGGAGAGGAAAGTAATGAATCAGAAGATGATCTGAGCAATTTCACTTCACCTCCAACTGCAGCCTCCAAGCCTGCAAAAAAGAAGCCAGTATCCAAACATGAACTTGTATTCGTAAGTGGAACTTTCCATTCACCTTTAACATCTGTAACTAATGTAGTAGTAGTTGTAGTCTTGGTGAATTTTTTCTTAAAGTACTGAAACTCCTTGAGTACTGACACTGGGAATTTAAGTAAGTCTGTGTTTCAGGTAATGCACTATGTTGTTACATACACTAAAAGTATGCTAATACTGCTTTTTCATTAATCATAAATACTCCTGTTGTTTCTTCTCTTCAGAATATTACTTGGTTTGTTGTTAATCATTCTTCCTATCTTTTTAAATGGTATATTGGTGCAGGTAGACAGAATACATTTCTGGAAGCAGTCTCTAGGTCGTGAAACAAGGTAAAATTAAACTGGCTAGGCTTTTGTTTTTTATCTGCATTACTTTCATACATCATCAAATTTCTGACTCGTAGGAGGAGGCAGCAAGAAGTGAGATGCAGGTTTTCATTGGGTCAAGTAGAATGAACATAGCAGAAAATAGTGAGAATGACCTAGCTTTTTATTTAAATATATAGATAATAAAGAATATCTGGCTGTTTCTTCATGTTAATTAATGGTGTCTTTAAAAGTGAGTAATGTGTCATGTTTCAAATTCTGTTAAAGGTAGAAATACATATGATATATAATACAACTCTTGGTCTTAAACTTATTTTGATAGGTTGACACCAAAGGAGTGGTGAAACGTTCTTCTCCAAAACATTGTCAGGCTGTCTTAAAACAGCTCAACGAACAGAGGCTCTCCAACCAGTTCTGTGATGTTACTTTGTTAATTGAGGGAGAAGAGTACAAAGCTCATAAATCTGTTTTGTCAGCTAATAGTGAATATTTTCGAGATCTTTTTATTGAGAAAGGAGCTGTTTCCAGTCATGAAGCAGTGGTGGATCTTTCTGGTAAGAATTTTCTAATACTCCTGCTTTTTGTTTGTAAGTACCTACTGGAAGAAGGGCGTGTATGTGTGTGTGTGTCTTAGAAACTCAGGATTTATGCTGCAGTGGGAGAAGCCCACTTATAGTAGTAGACTAAGCTCAATTGAAAAAGTCCTTCCTTTCAGCAAGTTTCCAAGGTATGGTTATGGAAAAGGCTGTCATTTTCTATCACTACCTCTTAGGTGAGACAAATGTAACAGTAGGAAAATTTCTGAGATTTACATGGCTAAAAACAGTTTCAGAGAAATTCATAACCGCATCAGTATTATATTACACTAAGTGAATATGTTATTTAAAAATTGTTTAAAAATTGACTTCCCGTATCTTATGTTTTGGAACATACAGAGCACTTTTGTAGGTCTGTTGTTTTTCATTTTTAAAGATTAATTATCAGAATTCATTAGTTTCAGTAGTCAAACTGTTAATGCACAATAATCAAAATTCTAGGTGTGGCTTTTTTCCTTTGGTTTTATTGTTACTGTAAATGAATAATTTGATTTTCTCTTGGCTCACTAGAACTTATGTATTGGCTTAGGAGTCAGCCAATGAAAATTTAGGAAGAATTAAAATAGGTAACCTTATTTATACATTTTCTCATAATATTAACTTACTGTAACTCTTTGATAATTGAATTACTGACATCACTGTGTGAAATATCATTTCCCTTTTCTGAAACAAAAAAGTGACTTTATCCGGGTATATAAATACTTAGTTAACCACTGATCCTTTTCCACCTTATACTTTTTTTTTTAATATTGTATTTAAAGTAGACTTCACACCCAACATGGAGCTCAAACTCATGACCCCAAGATCAAGGGTTGCATGCTGTACCGACTGAGCCACCCGGGTGCCCCTAAATTATACTTTTTAAAATCTCTTGTTCTGGAAAGACAAATACATATATTTTTTCTTTGCAGTAGCTATGTTTAAGTATTAAAAAATATTTATTAAGCATCTGCTGTGTGTGAAGAACAAGCCTGGGCTCTGGGGATACAATGATGAGCAAAAATTTTAATGGAGCATAGAATTGCATTACATTTTAGATTAGTGATATTTACTTTTTCTGGGTTTGATGACTCAGGAGAAAATATGTCTTATACTGGGCCATCTGAATAATAAAATTCATCACGGATGTAGTCTTTTGATATAAGTCAGCTTTGGAATTTTTTTCCTATCTTTTATGCAGCTGAAGCAGAAAGAGAGGTGTATGAGTGTTGTTCTTTTTCAGTTTCTCAGCAGCTTAGCAAATGAAGTGTCTGCCCCAAGTTAACTGCAATACAGCATCCTGATATTCCAATAAAATACCTCATGTATTTTTTTTATCTTATATGCTTATTTTTATATATTGTGCAGCAAATATAAGTCAATAGGCAAAGTAGATTGTTTTTATTTGGTTTAAATATTAGGTAAAGAATATAAAATACATGTACAGTATGAAAAGATAAAATGTATATCTTTTTTAATTACCTCGTTAATGTAGTTGAATTAATCAGTGTTTTCCTTTATTTATGCTTGTAAGAAATTTTTCTCTAAGTCATAAAGACATGTTCATAGATTGTCTTTTTAAATTTTCATAGTTTTTCATATTTAAGTTTTAATCTGTTTGGAATTTATTTTTGTTGGTGTGAAATAGGTGTTTGATTTCATTTTTTTCCCATTTTGATCATCACTTGTCTCAGAACCCTTTAGTGAAGACTCCGTCCTCTTCCTGTCAGTTGACCATACAAATTTTCTAACAAAATAAAGTTCTCCATGTTTGCTACTGATTCTAGGCTTTGTTCTAGTCTATTGGTTGTCTCTCCATACACTATTTTCACTTGGTCTTAATTACCTTACTTTTATAATAATAAGGAAAGTCTCCCACATTTATTATTCAGGTGGGTCTAACTCTTTACTCCATAAAAACTGTAAAAGCGGCTTGTCAACTTACACATGAGATAGTGTATTTTGGTAGAGATTACGTTGAATTAATAAAGTTTTAGAGATTTATCCATAACAATCTCAAACATCTTTTGTAGGATTATTCTAAGGTACTTTATATGTTCTGAAAGTATTGTATTTTTTTCTTAAAATTACATAATTTTGGATTTATTTTGGGTGTGTATTTTACATGCAGTAATATAGCTAAATTCCCTTAGTCATTCAGTCATTTATTTATAGATTCTTTGAAATTTTCCATATAAAAGAAATAGATTATCTGCTAATGGTGTTGGTTTTGTTTCTACCTTTCCAGTCCTTGTATTTTGAAAAATTTTTTCTTGCTTTACAATGCTGTCCAGGACCTCAAAAAAGCAGCAGTTGAATAGAAATGGTGATAGGGGGTTCACTTATCTCATTCGTGTTTCTAAAGAAAGTGCTTTTTTACCATGAAGTATATCATTTGGTAAATGTTTTAGATAGATAACCCTTTACCCTTTTAACATTAAGGATATTCCCTCTAGAATGGGTGCTGGTTTGTAACTCTCTGAGGAGGCTCCCAGGTGTAATCTGCATAGGGGGGCCAGTACTTATGAGGATTGTCTTGGGCAGCTGCAAGATGAATAGATCTCTGTGCCAGAATCTTAAAAATTTATATAGAGGCCTTAACTATGTTTAGTCGTGTACTCGGGAGGCCTTAAATGGGTTCAGTCATGTACCCAGTCCAGATAGCCTCAATACCAAGTTTCTATCTCAAGGATGTATTTTTGGGGCAGCTTCTGGGAACAAAGGCAAGTGAAACACACATTCCAGGAACAGGGGAGGGGTGAGGGGCCTCCACTTGCCTGGGTCCAGCACAAGGGTCAACTGGAAGTCAGGTCTTCTTGATGACCTCCTCCAGCAGTATTGACTTGCACATATTTTTTTCTGTATTTATTGAAACCACCTATCTTTTTATCATTCTGTTAATGTGGGAAATTACAAGATTTTCTGTGAAGCCAGTTTTTTGTTCTTGAAATAAATCCAGTTCGGTCGTATTATTACCAGCTTTATAAAGTGCTGTTTGGTTTACTAATATTGTCTAGAAAGTTTGCATGTATATTCATGAGTAATTGTTCTTTTTTCTTTTTCACAGCTTCATGTTTTGATACATCAGAGTTGGTAGATTCTACCAACGTTTGGTAGAATGGTGGCTAAAATTGCTGGGCTTGTAGTGGAGTTGGGGGAAGATTTTTAACTACTAATCTGGCACATTTAATGGTTAAAGGATTATTCAGGTTTTCTTTTCTTTCTTTAAGATTTATTCATTTATTTTGAGAGAGAGCGAGCGGGAGAGTGTACACACATAAGCGGAAGAGGGGCAGAGGGGTAAGGAGATCGAGAATCTCAAGCAGACTCCCTGCTGAGCTTGGAGCCCAACCCAGAGCTCAATCTCAGGACCCTGAGATCATGACCTGAGCTGAAACCAAGAGTTGAACACTCAACCTACTGAGCCACCAAAGCGCCCCTCATTTGCATCTTCTGTCATTTTTCTGTGCATTAATTTTTACAGAGTTGTAAAATAGTCTAGTCAATAGCAGTCAATCAGTGGTGCATGTTCAGCACTGCTCTGAACACCTGATCATCTTTTTTTGCCTCTTAACAAGTTTTGACTAATTTTTCTTGACACGCTGTTCAAAGAACAGCTGTTGGGTCACCTGGGTGGCTCAGTTATTTGAGCAGTGGACTCTTGATTTCGGCTCAGGTCATGATCTCAGGGTTATGAGATCGAGCCCCACATTGGTCTCCACAGTCAGCACAGAGTCTCCTTGTCCCTTTCTGTCCCCTTCTGCCTCTTACCCAGTTGCACGTGCTCTCTCACTCTAAAATAAGTAAATAAGATCTTTAAAAAAAATAAAAAATTATTAAAAAAACAGCTGTTATTTTCTTTTACTGATTTCCCTTCATTAATCTTCCTTTTACTGTATTTGAGTTACTGTCTTTATTTTATTTTAATTTAATTTAATTTTTTAAAGTAAAAAATGCCCAATTTGGGGCTCTATGCCCAATGTGTGGCTCAAACTTAGAACCATGAGATCAAGAGTCACATGCTGTACTGACTAAGCCAGACAGGGGCCACTGTTATTCTGTCTTTTTTTGACTGTTAAGTATAATGCTTTTCACCCATTAACTCCCAACCTTTCTAAGTTTCCGGTTTAAGCATTTAAGACTATAAGTTTCCCTTTAATACTGCAGATTTGTTGCTTTTGACCCTACATGTGGTCTATTTTTATAAGCTTCATTTTGCTTGAATAGAATGTGAGTTTTTTTCAGTTGGGAGCAATATTCAATCTATTGTGGCTTGTTAATTCTTTACTGATTATTTTGTGTGCTTGATCTATCAGTTATCGACAGAGATGCTTAGGATATTAACTAAGTGTGATTCATTTGTCTATTACTGAGTTTCTTCAGTTTTTGTTTTGTGTATCTTGAGGCCATGTTAGATGCATATAAGTTTTGAGTTACTGATTTATGATAAAATTTCCTTTGATCATTGGGTAACGACCCTCTTTATCTTTATTGATGCTTTTTACCTTTAAAACCTATGTTGGCTGCTCTTATAAACTTATTTTCTATTTTGGCTGCTTTAGTAAATATTTTTTAGATATGTAAACAATATTGTCATTACTATTTGCCTAGCATATCTTCCATTTTCAACCTTTTTGTATCTCTCTGTTTTACATTTCTCTTTAAACATCGTATTTCTGGATTTTGTTCTTAATCCAGCATGAGGATCTTTGACTTTCAAATGTCCTGCATAGAAATTGTTGAACTTCTGAATTCAGCAATTGAGATCGTTGTCCTTCATCAGTTGAGAAAAAGTCGCAGCCAGTATGCCTTCAGAACTTGTTTCTGCCTCATTTTCTCTCTTCTACCTTTTGAAATTCCAATTAAACATTCTCACTTTATAGTCTGTGACCTTTAATTTCTCGTTTGTATTTATCTCTATACAGATTATTCTGGAAAACTTTTGGGTTTTTTTAATTTTTTTGTTATTTTTAAAGATTTTTATTTATTTGAGAGAGAGAGTACAGGGGGAGAGTGAGAGGGAGAAGCAGACTCCCCACTGAGCGGAGAGCCCAGGACCCTGAGATCATGACCTGAGCCAAAGGCAGATGCTTAACCAACTGAGCCACCCAGACTCCCCTATTCTGGAAAATTTTAATTGACCCACTGTCTCACTGTGTTTCATTTCCTGTTAAATTCATTTATCGAGTTTTTTATTCCAGTCTCTTTTTCATTTTTTTTTAAATTTTTAATTTTATTTAAGTTAGCTCTGTGCCCAACATGGGGCTTGAACGCACAAACCTGAGATCAAGAGTCATATGCTCTACTGACTGAGCCAGCCAGACACCCCTCTTCTCTATTTACTACTTTTTCAAATGTCTCTTTTAGGGTGCTACTTTTTATGACCTTTTGCTCTTTACTGGTGATGATATGCCACTCTTGACTTTCTGTACTTGATCATAGCAGTACTTAAAATCTTTGCTGATTTGATTCATGGTGTTTGTTTCCACTAGCTCTTGTTCATGGTGCTTTGTTTGTGATTTTTTTTTTCTTTTAATCTGTGCACAATGAATTCCTATTCTTCAGAACTTTGTGGGAAATCTTTTGAGTTCTGGGTTGAAGGTGTTTTCCACAGAGAAAACATTTGATTCTTTTTTTTTTTTTTAATTTTATTATATTATGTTAATCACCATACAGTACATCCCCAGATTCCGATGTAAAGTTTGATGCTTCCATTAGTTGCGTATAACACCCAGTGCACCATGCAATACGTGCCCTCCTTACTACCCATCACCAGTCTATCCCATTCCCCCACCCCCTCCCCTCTGAAGTCTTCAGTTTGTTTCTCATAGTCCATAGTCTCTCATGTTTCATTCCCCCTTCTGATTACCCCCCTTTTCTTTATCCCTTTCTTCCCCTACCGATCCTCCTAGTTCTTATGTTCCATAGATGAGAGAAATCATATGATAATTGTCTTTCTCTGCTTGACTTATTTCACTTAGCATTATCTCCTCCAGTGCCGTCCATGTTGCAGCAAATGTTGAGAATTCGTTCTTTCTGATAGCTGAGTAATATTCCATTGTATATATGGACCATAGCTTCTTAATCCAGTCATCTGTTGAAGGGCATCTCGGCTCCTTCCATGATTTGGCTATTGTGGACAATGCAGCTAAAAACATTTGATTCTTAAGATGCCGAGGGCATTACCTGTCTGGGACGGCTTTAAATTCTGAGCCTGAGGAGTTTTTGACTACCAAAGTGCTATATATTAAAAAAAAAATCCCACCAAATTAAGCTTGGTTTGTGGTCATGACTAATCAGGAAAGATTTCTTACCTCCTTCACTCAGTGCTGGGATACCAAGGATATTTAAAATAATACTTAAAAAATTTTTTTTTATCTCTCTCTCTCTCTCTCTTTTTTTTTTTAAGTAAGTAGGTCAAATTAGGCTATCATACTTGACCATATTGCTGGATGCAAAAGTCCCTGTCATAATTTTTCTTTCTGTTGGTTCATAACCCTCGTGAGCTTCCCTGGTATAATCTGAAGTTGGCCCTATACCAAAGAAACAGGCAGGCCATTTCAGGTTGGTAGATGGCAGTTTTAACAAGCAATGGGGACTTATATATGAGGCTTTGTCTTGGGTGGCAGCAAGATGAGTGGATCTCTGCACCTGCCCATCAAAATTAAAAGTTTAGAAAGAGGCCTAACTGGGTCCAGTCACATCAGTGCATGTATTTTCAGTATCACATCACTCTCTCATGGTTATGTCCTTAGAGCAGTGTCAGGGAGCAAGAAAGGCAAATGGAACCCACATTCCAAGGACGGAGAAAGGGGTGAGGAGCCTTTGAGTGCCCCAGAGTCCAGTTCACGGGTCAGCTGGAGATCGCATCTTTTTGATGCTATTCCCTAATACTTACTATAGCCAGCTATTTTTTTAAAGATTTTATTTATTTATTTGACAGAGAGACAGCGAGAGAGGGAACACAAGCAGGGGGAGTGGGAGAGGGAGAAGCAGGCTTCCTGCCGAGCAGGGAGCCCAATGCGGGGCTCGATTCCAGGACCCTGAGATCACGACCTCAGACGCTTAATGACTAAGCCACCCAGGCGCCCCATAACCAACTATTTTGTTCATTTTTTTTCTTTTCTTAGTTTTTCATTTTTATAAAATTTACCCTCTTAATGACTTCTAAGTATTAGCTATGTTCACATTGTTGTGTAATGTATCTGTGGAACTTTTATGTCTTGCAAAATTGTCCATTTTGATTAAAATGTTTTGCAGGCTGTGTATATGTGTATGTAAGAAGGCTAGGGGTAAAAACAAAATACCAAAATTATCCGCCTCTTATCTCTTGGCAGAATTATGAATAATTTTTTTTAACTTTTCTTTTGTGTGTTTTTGTATTTTACAGTGAACATATGACTGTGCCTTTGAAAAAAAAGTTTTAGATATTTAAAGTGTTACTTGGAACAGTGTTAATTCCTTTGTGGGAAATTTTTTCTTATGACTTCAAACTTAGAAATTAAAAAGGTACTGGGTAGAAGACCAAAATACATTATTCTATTTGTGTTTTTTGTTTGTTTTTTGAAAGAAATACTTCCCTCAAGCTTATTTAACTTGGTCTTATAATATGTAGCAAAAGTAACATGGCTTCAGCCTATTTAATTACCAACTTTCCTGGGACGACTGAATTAGCCATGATGATGATGTTGATGTGTGGTGCCCTCAGTTTTCAACTGGACTGTTAATATGCCTCACAGTTTAAGGCTTCCCTTCTTTGTCCATCATTTATCTACTTATATGAAAGGACTACAGTTTATGTGCCTTGAGTCAAAACTGAAAAATATAGCAATGTAAGTTTTTAAAAGGGTGCTTTCGCTCTTTATTTGGTAAAAGATCTCTAAGATAAATTATGATACCAGAGAGGCAAGGCATAGGACAGTGTATGTAATATGCTACCTACCGTAAGAAGGGCGAATAAGATTATTTGCTTAATTGTATAAAGGGAGAATAAGATTATTTGCTTAACTGTATAAACTGTATAAAGACTGTACAGATTCTTAATCGTACTGGTTATGGAGGTAGAGTTGGACTTATCACTGTTTTATCTTCTGATTTTTGAATCATGAATATTAGTGGCTTTTGAAGTGAAGTCTTGAGAACTTAGAAATAAACTGCTTTTATTTTCTCACATAAAATAGGAATGTAATACCTCCTGTGTATAGTAAGTATTTCCTTCCTTAGACCAGGAATAGGCAAACTGTAGCCCAAAGGGGCAATCCTCTCTTCCCTCCCTTTTTGTAAATAAAGTTATATTGGAACACAGCCATGCTCTTTTGTGTATGTATTATATTTGGCCACTTTTTTCAGCTACAGTGGCAGAGTTGAGTAGTTAAAACAGATACCTTATGGCCTGCAATAATTGTTATCTGATTCTTCACAGAAAAATTTCGCTGACCCCCCATGTTAGATCTTGTTCTTTAATTTTCAGTAGTATAGCCCTTTGTTCACAATTATTTTTGTATGGACTTCTATTATTAAATTACAGTTATACTTACAGAAGTGAGATTAGGGGACAGGTTGGTTGAACCCTGCCTACTCACCTGCCTCCCTTTCTTTTTTTACCCTCCATTCTCCAGCAGCTGTTTCTTGAGGGGAATTTGAGGAACCCCCGGGGTTCTAAGGAGTACAGTTTGAAAATGACTGCCTTACAACAACTCTTTGAGGTAGTAAGTCTGATATTATTTTCTATTTTAGGTATTGAGAGACTCGGCTCATAGAAGTGAGTTAGTCAAGGCTAATTAAGCAACCAGAACACAAAACAAGTCCAGAGTGTTTAATTGCAGAATAAATGGTCATATTTGCCTTTTTGCCTTTGTATTTTATTTTATATTGTCATAATCATGTATTAATTGTTTTTCTAAGGTGTTTTAGTAGTTATTTAACTTTTTTGTACCCCCATTTTTTTTTCCCATGTAGGTTTTTGTAAGGCAAGCTTCCTTCCTTTATTGGAATTTGCCTATACTTCTGTGCTAAGTTTTGACTTCTGTAGTATGGCTGATGTAGCCATCTTGGCTCGCCATCTTTTCATGTCGGAAGTTTTAGAAATCTGTGAAAGTGTACATAAACTAATGGAAGAGAAGCAGCTCACAGTCTATAAGAAGGGTGAGGTCCAAACGGTTGCATCTACCCAGGACTTACCAGAACAGAATGGAGGTACCGCACCTCCTGTGGCTAACAGCGAGGGAACCACAACAACATTACCTACTGAACTTGGTGATTGTGAAATTGTACTGTTGGTGAATGGAGAATTGCCAGAAGCTGAGCAGAATGGAGAGCCAGGACAACACCCTGAACCCCAGGTTTCTTCAGAGGCTCAAGGCACTCTGTCACCTGCAGGCTGCATAACTGGTTCCCATCCTGAAATGGAGTCTGTGGATTTAGTAACAAAAAATGATGAGACAGAACTAGAAACTTTAAACAGCAGAGAAGATAGCACAGTTTCTAATATTCACCCCAAACTTTCAAAAGAGAATGTAATGAGTAGCTCACCAGAAAACAGTGGTCTGGGAAATGACACATCAACTGAAGATATCTGTACTGAAGACATTCCAGAACAAATGCAAAACCTTGGCCAGTCTTTAAAAGATCAGGAAAATCTAGTTGCACTGACAACAAAGACAGACCTTGGCCCTGATGATGAAACTTACAGAAGCAGGCTTCGGCAGCGTTCTGTTAATGAAGGGGGATATATCCGACTACACAAAGGAATGGAGAAAAAGCTGCAAAAACGGAAAGCCATTCCCAAGTCAGCAGTTCAGCAGGTACGACGAAAAGGTGACCTTTGTGGTTTTAGCTTTAAGTCAAAAGCATCCTATTCATAAACTTCATACCTATCATGAAAATTATTTTGGGAGGAAGGGCAGTAGGTGCAGGAAAGCAACTTAATGTTTTAAATACCAATATTAACAAGATAATATTAATTTGAAATATTATGACATGATTCATGATTTTAAAAATTAAAATGAGTTAGGGTGCCTGGGTGGCTCAGTTGGTTAAGCGTCTGCCTTTGGCTGAGGTCATGATCTCAGGGTTCTGAGATCGAGTCCTGCATGGGGCTCCTTGCTCAGCAGGGAGCCTGCTTCTCCCTCAGCTGCTTGTGCTCTCTCGCTTGCACATTGTCTCTCAAGTAAATAAATCTTTTTTTTTTTTTAATTAAAATGAGTATGTTTATTTGGATTGTGTTTTCTGTCCCTTAATTAGGTAGCCCAGAAATTAGTTCAAAGAGGGAAAAAGATGAAACAGCCAAAAAGGGATGCTAAAGAGAATACTGAAGAAGCAGCATCCCATAAATGTGGGGAATGTGGAATGGTTTTTCAGAGACGATATGCCCTTATAATGCACACACTGAAACATGAAAGAGCTAGAGATTACAAATGTCCGGTAAGTAACTGGAAAGCTAATTGAAGATGGCTCTACTTTCATGATAAACAGAATCCAGTTTACTGCTTCAGTGTTATTCTACTAGGATTCTCTCAGTGTTTCTCTGTCTCCCTTAATATTGCTATGTAAGAGTCATCTTCTGATTTGTATATGTCATTTCTCTGACCCCTCCCCCAAAAAACCCCACAAAAAACAATGATGTATCTTTGCTTCTTCCTCATACCCTAATAAGACAAGACTGAAATTATCATTTAAAAAATACAAGCTTTGGGGTACCTGGCAGTCTTAGTCAGTAGAGCATGTGACTCTTGATCTCAGAGGATCATGAGTTCGAGCCCCACATTGAGGGTAGAGATTACTTAAAAATAAATAAACTTTAAAAATTGAAAAACAGAAGCTCATAGAAGGGTAAAGAGAACAGGAGAGAAACCTTAGTGACTGCATTATGGCCCGTGATAAATAGATGGAATAACCGATACAGCAGATTTGAAAGGGCTCATTCCCAGGCTTTCAGTGCAGAAAGCTAAGAATCTGTCCAAACTGTATTGCAGAAGTACCAAATGCCTCAGAAGTTAGTGTTACTAGCTACTTTGAAAGTAGAAGTGAGTCTGGTTGTTATTTAAGAAGCAATTAAATTGCCACTACCACCAGTCCCTCAGCCAAAGATCTATCTTCTACTTTCTGAAAGAGGTAAATCCATGACTGCTCTGGGGAACGCTGTATACAGTGAGGGTGAATGTATTATACCCAAAACATGGGAAAAGAAAACCTTACATACTGATTGTTGAAACCTTTAAAGTTCTCTTTACCTACTCAAGTCCCAGAATATTAGCAGCCAGACCCTTAACCAGAAGCAGAAAGGTTTCTCAGAGATGAGAAATCCAAAAGCCCAATAACAAAGGACCTGGAGATAGTGCTGACTAAAGCCTGTGGTTGACAGCTTCCCCCACACCCACCCCACTTACACAGAAATTCCAATCCAGTTTTCTAACATTGTAAAATATGAGTAGCTGTCAGGGATCATCAGACTCATGATAAATATTTTAAGAAAAAAAGAGCAACTTTGAGGGAGCCACAAATACAAAAATCTTAGAAAAATTGGGAAATAGACTAAATATCTCAGAAAATAATGCAAAAGACAAGTTAGAACATGAGAGTAAAGAAATTTAGAGAATTGGTGTAGGATGTCTAATATCCAGATAACACCAAACAGAATATAGAGAGAAGGAAGTCATTGGTGCAATACGGAAAAATATCAGAACTTAAGTTTCCTTGTGAAAAAGGGCATGTTGAATGCCCACAACGATGGATGAAAGTAAATATATATCAAGATAAATTATGAAATCTTCAAATCAAGGGACAAAGAAAAAATCTAATAAATAATGATAGAGGAAAAAGACATAGAAAGAATAAAGGTCAGAATGGCTTCAGGCTTTTCAGCAGCAACAGTGGAAACTAGAAGAGAAAGGAAGGCACAATGTCTTTAAAATCCTAAAGGGAAATGATTTCTATCTTAAAATCTGTAGCCAAACTATCAGTTATTTGTGATGGTAGAATAAGAACACTTTTAGACATGCAAGGTCTCAAAAGTTGTACCTTCCGAACTCCCTTTCTCAGGAGGCTTATTGGCAGAGGTGTTCCACTAAAATGAGCAGGACCTGGGAAACCCGGGAAACATGGGGTCCAATTCTACAGAGTCCAAGCATAGGAAACAACCAATCCAGGTTGGAACAGGACAAAATGCCTTGACAGAGATCTCTATAAGGTGATGTCTTTCAATCTCCTCTCAGTAGACAATTGAGGGAAGGGCTTGGTGATGAATTAGCAGTAAATATAAAGAGAAATAAGCAAAACAGAAAAAGAAAGGAAAGAGAATCATAGTGTACTCTGTGTCACAGCTGTAATAATAACTACATCATTGAAAAAATGTGAACATGGAAATTGGTCAAAACTGCGACATAACTATATCAAGAAAGTAAGGTAACAGGAAGGGTCTGCATATGTGTAGGGAGTGGAGGGGTGAAGGGAGAGAGTCCTCATCCATTATTCGTGTTACTTAGAGTACCAAGATAAGCATCATGAGAGAGTCACAAAAAAAAAAAAAAAAGTGGCAGAAGTAGTAGGCCAAAAGAAGAATTTTAAGGACCATCACAGTTTTATCTTTCTGCTTTCTCTAACCCCTAGTTTTGCTCCACCTAACCACTATTAGTACTCATATGATGATAGCATTCTTCCCTCTCCGTGTCCTACCATTCCTTCTAGACAGACCTAGTCTCCTCATTGGTGCCTTTCTTTATTGCTTCTATTACTCCCTCTGTGGTTAGATTATAAACCTCTGCAGAGTAGGGGCTGGGTCTTGACCCCTTTCATCCTTATATCTGATACCTAGCATATTGTCTTTTATGTAGCGTATGTGTTTATTGATGTATATAATAGTAACGAAATGGGAAATTGAAATAGTCAAGTTTCATTTAACATTTGTTACGTAATTACATTTAGACAGAATTTTATTCACTTTTTTTGTAGTTGTGTAAAAAACAGTTTCAGTACAGTGCCTCCTTGCGAGCACATCTCATTCGACATACCAGAAAAGATGCACCCACTTCATCCTCCTCCAATTCTACATCTAATGAGACATCGGGAGCCTCGTCTGAGAAGGGGAGAACCAAACGAGAGTTTATATGTTCCATATGTGGAAGGACATTACCTAAATTATATTCTCTCCGAATACACATGTTAAAGCATACAGGTGTAAAGCCACATGCGTGCCAGGTAATGCCATAAAGTTGATTTTATTATATAAAGAAGATTTGCACTTAACTAGTGTGTGACTGGTTGGATTCTGGAGTCACCTTCACTCCTGTAAAATGTCACAGAGAATTCTAGGACTTTTTCAGTTTGTTGCCTGGATTAAGGGTGATTCTCAGTTGTGTTCTTTCATTTGCTATTTAATTTGTTGTAATTTAAAATGAATATATTAGGATGTTCATGAAACTTACTAGGATTCAGAGGATGTACTGGGTGAGAATAACCAGTTCATTATCCCATTCGTCCCTTTAACCTTCAGCAGGACCAATCTGGACTGGAAGGGAACCCATGGTTTAAACAAATCTCCTTAGCAAAAATCCTGCCTAAGCTGTGTGTTTTCTAGAGCGGAGGACTGAGACTATCCAAATGCCAAAATAAAACTTCTGGGTAAAGAATCCTGTGATGAGCCAGTTTAGGGCTCTTTGGAACAGCGAAAATTTTCTGGTAGCCCCTACAGCCTTGCCTATAAGCATGAACCATTTTTTCCCCAATGAGATTTTTAATGATTCTCTCCTTTTTTTTCTTTCTTTTTTGCTTTTTATTATAAGAGACTAGACTAGAACCTCATACATGCTTTAACCAGCTTCAGTAGTTACCAGCACATGGTCAGCTGTGTTTTATTGTATACTGTCACTTACTGTCCTACTCCCCTGTCCCCTCATTTCTTTTGAAGGCAAGTCCTAAGCACCATTTTATTCATAAATTTTAAAGATAAGTATTAACTGGGCCTCTGATCTTTTCATGTAGCACTACTCAAAATGTGTGGTCCATGGAAGATAAGTACAAAAATTGAGAGTAGACATCTAGAAATTGTCATGGCAATTGACATTGTTTTGACATTTTTTATCATGTTTAACAAAAAATGGATTGGGGAAAGGAAAAAAAAAAAAAAACCCTGGTTGTCTTCATCACAGAGTTTGAGAAGCACTGTTCTAGTTGGTGTAGCAAGAAATTAGTATATTTTCTTGATTAAGCTCTCATGTCTCTTTTAATATAGAAAGCACACATGTCTTACAAGGACCACGTGAGGGTCTTTTGTACTGCTTTGGGCTCCTCCAGTGAGCACTTAGATCTAAGAAAGAGCAATATTTGTTAAGTACTGAGTCAGAAGATGATCAGCCAGCTAATGTCATTGACACTTGTTTCAACTTCAGTTTGTCATTTTGTTTATACATTTTTTTCTTTAAAATGGCATACGCTTTCTCTGTCCTCGTTCTTCAGAAACAGCCCTGATTTTTCCTTTCTGTTTAAACACCTGTGCTGTCTCAGGTCTGTGGAAAGACTTTCATCTATAAGCATGGTCTAAAATTACACCAGAGTCTTCATCAATCACAAAAGCAGTTCCAATGTGAACTATGTGTTAAGTCATTTGTTACCAAACGGAGTCTTCAAGAACATATGAGTATTCACACAGGTAATGATTAATTTGTATGGACATAGTTACACATTATATACTCTTAAGTCACTGTTAAATTAATTATGCTGTAATTATTTTAGAAATTATATTGATATACTGATGGCTATATGTGTGCAGTTTTTTTATTAATGAAAGTAAGGCTAGGAATTTTTTTTTTTTTTTAAAGATTTTATTTGACAGAGAGACAGCCAGCAAGAGAGGGAACACAGGCAGGGGGAGTGGGAGAGGAAGAAGCAGGCTCCCAGCGGAGGAGCCCAATATGGGGCTTGATCCCAGGACCCCAGGATCACGCCCTGAGCCGAATGCAGACGCCTAACGACTGAGCCACCCAGGCGCCCCTAGAAAGTGTTCTTAAATCTAGTTTTAGAGCTATCTTTTTAGTGTAAAAATATTCATTGTGTCCCTTAGTGTAGAAAAAAGTGTCCCGAGTGTTAAATCATGCAATATTTAGATCCAGGCACTTAAAGAAATGGTCATGCTTTTAAAAAGTTAATGGGGCACCTGGGTGGCTCAGTCAGTTAAGCATCTGCCTTCAGCTTAGGTCACGACCCTCATTGGGCTCCCTGCTCAGTGGGGAGTCTGTTTTTCCCTCTGCCTCTCCACCCCCTCAATTCTTTCTTAAATAAATAAATAATCTTAAGAAATTTAAGTAATAGGCAGATGTAACTGTCAACATGGTGTAGGGCTTATAATTTTATTAGAAATTTTAGTCCACACATAATTATTTTACAGTGCTTAAAGCAGTTCTGTGGAAATGGCTAGTGAAGGGTAGGTAGTGGCTCCAGAACTTGTATTCAACTCTGTACGATTACAGTCCGGATGATTGTGCAAGTGCATGACGTTCTTTGGGTATTGGTAACCTTGCTAGTACTGTAATTGAAAGGAAATAGAGATTTTGACCTGGTTTGTTGTTCTTCTGAGAAGATGACTGCCAAGTGTAATAGCTTCTGTGCCCCCTTGATAGATAACTTTTGAAGTAGGACATAAAGTATTCTGTTGGAAGAGCACCCGATTGTTGGATTTGTGATGTGTTGTTTATTTTTCATAGGTGAGTCCAAGTACCTTTGCTCAGTTTGTGGAAAGTCTTTTCACAGGGGCTCTGGACTTAGCAAGCACCTAAAGAAACACCAGCCAAAGCCAGAAGTTCGAGGCTATCATTGTACTCAGTAAGTATTTAATATATAAACTGTTCAATTTCCTTGTGTTCTTAGTAGGTTTATTTGAAAGTTCCTTTCAAAAGGAAATATTTGAGATAACTCTAGTGGGATAACACTGTTATATCATTGAAATTTGCTAAGGGAGTAGAACTTACAGGTATATATATCTGATGTGATGGATACGTGACTTAACTAGAGGGAAGGAATCCTTTCACAACGGATACATCTATCAAACCATTATGATGTACATTTTAAATATCTTACAATTTTATTTGTCAGTTACACCTCAATAAAGCTAAAAAAAACCCACAAGGAAACGTTTGAAGATAATATTGAATTTTTATTTATTCTTGATTTTAATCAGTCTTTTTTTTTTGCCTAGATATTGCTATTTATGATTTTTTAGTTTTATTTAGATATTACATAACACATAACTCACTCACTTGAAATAATTTAAAGACATTCTTCAAATGTATTACCTAGGGGTGGAGACTATAGGAAGGAAGGGTCCCCATGCAAGCTAGAGATTATTTTTCTAGGCAGTTCATGTAAGGTGCTGGCTTGTCTGCTAGTTTTTCCTCTCTTCAGACTCTTTTTCTTTTCTCCCTCTTTTTATTTTCCAAAGTCTCCTGAAATTTCTCTTATAATTGAGATAAAACTCACTTAACATAAAATTCATCATTTTAAAGTGTACAATCCACTGACTTTTAGTACATTGTGCAGTTAGACATCACCACTGCCTAATTCCAGAATGCCTTCACACTCAGCCAGGCTATTACAACTCTGTCTTGGCCTTCTCTTCCTGTTTATGCAATCAGTCTTTTCTCAATATGTATTGCCCTGGCCAAGTGCATGGACTTCTCATTTCCTGGAAGTATGTGAGAGTTTTTCAAAGCCCTTCATCGACCACCATTTCATTCCCAAGCTCTTGGTTTGTGTATTGTTTGAACCAAACTATTATTTCTTGCCCCATGCAGTGGAAGCGAATATATTTGCCTTTTAATGTTTTCAGCAGACTTCTCTTTTCCCCCCAATCCTCAGCCCTGATAGAGTTGGGCAGACTAAATGCAGGCTCTGAGGGGATCCTTCAGGGAGTCACTGGGTAGGTTGAAAGAGACAACCACAATTCTTTGAGAATAAGTCCCTTGGGCACTAGGAACCCATGGTGGGAATGCAGTCTTCATGGCTGCTGCTGAGCTGAGAAGCAGGGAATGGGACCAAGGTAAGTTCAAATGCTACAAGGCTCTCTTACAAACATTTAACAATTTTTAAAATTATATGTGTGCCTGGTCTCCGTACCCTTTTAGTCAGTTTCCAGAGTTCCAGTAAAATTGATTCTCATAGTTTAGGCCAATTTTGTCTACTGCTTTGTGGAGCAGTGGGCTTGTGGGTTTCCTGACTGCCGTATTTACTGATGTCACTTTAATCAGTCTTATTATAAAACAAAGATATTTTATTATCAGTCGATTTTTAGTTGCAAGTGAAAGAAAACCCAACCTAAACTGGCTTGAATGAAAGGTAAAGTCTAAAAGTCTGAATGGTTAAACGTAAACTAGATTCACATTCATTAGCACTTGATGTCTCCAAGGCTCTCTGGACAAGGCAGTAGCAATGGTTTCAGCCTCACATCCTCTCAACTCCCAAATCATCAAGCCACGTTTCTGGTAATTCCTGTATAGATACTGAGATTGAATCTGGTTAAGTCATTTGATTATCCCTCATCAGTAATTACAGCCAAGGGAATGCTGTGCTCTGATTGACTTAGGCCTGAGGCAGTTGCTCCATCCTGTGGTCAACAGTGAGACCTACTCTAAACACATGGACAGAAAGGACGAGGGAAAAAGGGGGGATCAAATGGGGTTTAGGGGGAGAAAGAAAACCAATGTCTTATACAATAGCCTTTGAGAGCTCTGCATTGTTCTTTTTAAATGTTTCTAGTACTAGAAACAAAACAAACAAAAGAGAAAGAGAGAGGGAGGCAAACCAAGAAATGGACTCTGAACTATAGAGAACAAACTGATGGTTACCAGGGGGGAGGAGGGTGGGGGCATGGATGAAATAGGTGATGGGGATTAAGGAGGGCACTTAATGTTGAGCACCAGGTGTTGTATGGAAGTGTTGAATCACTATATTGTACACCTGAAATTGTATGTTAACTAACTGGAATTTAAATAAAAACTTAAACATGTTTCCAGTACTCCAGAGCCAAAAGAACTTCAAACCCTGAAGCCTTTTACTGCAAGATTGGAATAGTAGCAAATTCTTGTGGTTTTGAAACTTAAAAATAAATTTATTTATGATTTATTTATTAAATATTTTATTTATTTGATAGGGAGAGAGCACAAGCAGGGGGAGAAGCAGAGGGAGAAGGAGAAGCAGGCTCCCGAACAAGCAGGGAGCCTGATGCGGGTCTTGATCCCAGGACCCTGGGATCACGACCTGAGCCGAAGGCAGACACTTAATGGTCTAAGCCACCCAGGTGGCTAATTTCTTTTGTTTTAAATTGGGATCATTTTGTAGCGTTCTAGAAACCCATGAATGTACTGAGTCTTGGAAACTTGTTTTAAAAGAATAATGAAGTGATCTGATAGAGTGGTTTCAACTTTGTTATTGCAGATGTGAAAAAAGTTTCTTTGAAGCTAGAGATCTTCGTCAGCACATGAACAAACATCTTGGTGTGAAGCCATTCCAGTGCCAATTTTGCGATAAGTGCTATAGTTGGAAGAAGGATTGGTATTCCCATGTGAAGTCTCATTCTGTCACTGAGCCTTACAGGTAGGTAAATTTGACCTGAACTTAACGGAGATGTATATGTACTTGGATCAATTCTTTTGGATGCTGGTGCTTTGGAAAAAATAATTTAGGTGTTTTTTTTTACCCCCATTATAGGTGTAATATATGTGGCAAAGAATTTTATGAGAAAGCATTGTTCAGAAGGCATGTAAAGAAGGCTACCCATGGAAAAAAAGGAAGAGCAAAGCAGAACCTGGAACGGGTGTGTGAACAATGTGGAAGAAAATTCACTCAGCTAAGAGAGTATAGGAGACACATGAACAACCATGAAGGTAACTGTACTTAATATTATGTATATATTTAAGTAGGATAAAAAGCCAATCCAGTAGTGACTCTCCCTTTACTAGGCCTCTTGTCTGTTACCTCACCTTCCTTTGATAAGAGTTTAATCCCATGTTATGGAATATTTATTCAGGTGATGGAGGTGATCCTGAACCTGGGTGCCTAGTTATTGTGTATGTAGATAGGTTTCTTTTTTAGTGAGCTTAGTGTTGTAGGTCAGCTGCACTATTGGAAGCTTCTGTTACCTTATCCTAAGATTATAGGATTGCAGGGAAGGTTAAATGAGTTTATGAATGGGAACTCAAAATTGTGTCTCAGTAACTTCTATCTCCGGATACACCTGTAGAGAGATTGTATTGCAGAATCTAGTTTATTCTAAGGTACACCATTAGGTCCTAAATAAAAGATTGCCACAGTCCAGATAGAAGGGGTTATGGGCTACTGTACCTGAAGAAAAGCATTATTTATCAAGGAACTTTAATATATTTTGCTACTTGTACCTCACACACACACTTCTCTCTCTGTCTCCCTCTCTTTTTTAATAGGGGTTAAGCCATTTGAATGCTTAACATGTGGAGTAGCTTGGGCCGATGCCCGATCTCTAAAACGCCACGTCAGAACACATACTGGCGAACGGCCCTACGTCTGCCCGGTATGTAGCGAAGCCTACATAGATGCTCGAACACTCCGTAAACATATGACTAAATTCCATAGAGATTATGTGCCTTGCAAAATTATGCTGGAAAAAGATACCCTTCAGTTTCATAACCAAGGAACTCAAGTGGAGCATGCTGTTAGTATCTTAACAGCAGACATGCAGGAACAAGAAAACAGTGGTCCTCAAGAACTGGAGACGGTGGTGGTGACGGGAGAGACCATGGAAGCGCTGGAAGCTGTTGCGGCTACGGAAGAGTGTCCGTCAGTGTCCACGCTCTCTGACCAAAGCATTATGCAAGTGGTTAATTATGTGTTGGCACAACAGCAAGGACAGAAGCTCTCGGAAGTGGCAGAAGCTATTCAAACTGTTGAAGTGGAGGTGGCACACATTTCAGAAGCAGAATGACTACAGCAATAGAGAGAAAAGAAGTGACATGTATACTGAACTCACAGAACATGTTTACAGTACTATGTGACTGTCTGCCTGGAGTTGGTAGGTCAAGGCTCTGAGCTGTTTGGTGATGTTTGAACATTTCCGAACGGTTTGTCTGGCTAATGGTTTCTGTTGAAAAGTCCATTTACTGTAAAGAAATTGAAAACAAATCTACTTGATGGCATTGGTTTATATCATGGTGTACTTTTTATGAATTAATGTTTATAAAGGACTGTACTAAATTAAAAACTGTATAGTTTCACTTGCATTTTGACATTATTATATACTTTGAGTTTAAAAGGCTGCACTAGTCGGACTTTCTTCTCTTTTATTCTCAAAATAGAGAGGTTCTGTGATTTCATTTGCCCTGTTTATAGGTTTAAAAAAATTCTAATATAAAGCATTTTAGTAGGATGCATAGGTATATTACATTTTTAAAATGCTTCAGATCTGTGATTCTTGACTTATTATTTATTTTAACCCCTTATAAGTCAGGGATTTATTCTATTTTAAAGCACTTAATGAGTTATATGTTGTAATCAAGTTTGCACAGTGTACTTATCTATATGGGGAACCCTTAAATAAATAGCTGATTTTTTAAATGCCATTAAAATGCATGAAATGCCTATTAAAGCCTTACTATATACTATCTCTTCAAGGCAAGTAAATTGACCATGAGCAAAGAACACTGTTATTAAACACTGTTGATGGGAAATTTCTCCTTGATAACATGGGACAATGAATGAAAAAAATCTCATTCTTTTGCTGAAGAATGAACAAATTAAAACTAGATTTGGTATGTTTGCAGCTTTTGTATCATGTTTAATTGTACATTTTGTTGAAAAACTGCAATTTAGAAATAGGATAGCAATATAGACCTCTACAGCGGTCCTGTGGATACCGTATAATTGTCAGGTAACTACAGAATATTGAAAAGTCTTCAATTGAGCCCTCATTTAGTATACTGTTTGAAGAAGTTAATTGATTATGGTCCACCAAATTGTTGAAAGTAAATTATTTTTAAAAGTTACCTGAGAATTACATTAATTTGTGTTTTGATTTTTAAATTCCCACTCCTAGAAGCTATCCAGTTTTCTGATCTTCAGAATAACAATGGGGGAGATGCCACATTTCTCTCGTGTGGGAATCTACCACTCAAACTATAATTGTTAAAATTAAACTTTTTTAAGTATTAGAAGCTAATATAAGATATAAAATTAAGATATAAGAAAATCACATGTAAATCATTCCTAAAGCACAAGAAAAGAATGTGCCTTGATGTACATATATTATTAAGATACTTATTCCAGTTTACTTTAAAAAATGGCTAAAAGGTAAAGACTAAATATGATGCCATGCATGCATTGTACCTGCATATGTAATATTTGCATTTGCAAATTTCCCATTGTTTCTGTAGCTGTGTGGCTGACTTTCAATTTTAAGTGAATTGACATACAGTCTGTAACTTTATAATGGCTGCTTGTTTATCGTACCTTTCAGTTAGTGAAAACGTATTTCAACCTGACTTGGAATTGTGTCTTTTATGTTCCATCTTCACTGTTATTAGATTTAGTTGGTTGTATAAGACCATTAATGTATGTCAAAATTGTAAATAAAAGATGTTGAATCTTGTTTAAAAGCATAAGCTTTGGAGTTGAGCTTGTCACTTTTCTATTCATAAATCAGTTGCTGTTATTTGATATGTTATTAAAGTTAATCCATTTTTAAAGTTAAGGGGAATAGAATACATTAAAAAATAACCATTGGGTGAAAACATAATAATATTAAAGCTTCTTACTCGTAAACATAATTTTGCCACAAAATTGGAAGTAGTGTGACTTACTGCCTACTTCGGATAATTTAAATGTGTAGAGTTATAGGGCGCCTGGCTGGCTCCGTTGGTAGAGCGTGTGACTCTTGGTCTTGAGGTTGTGCGTTCAAGCCCCATGTTGGGCATGACTTTTTAAAAAATGTGTAGAATTACATAATTCCATGTTAGAAACACGTTAAGGTTGCAGAAATTCAGTTTTATATTGCCATGGGGGAAACGTCTATATTTAATTTACAATTCCTTTTTAGAAACACGCATTGCGGGGCGCCTGGATGGCTCAGTCGTTAAGCATCTGCCTTCGGCTCAGGGCGTGATCCCAGGGTCCTGGGATCGAGCCCCACATTGGGCTCCCTGCTCTGCTGGGAACCTGCGTCTTCCACTCCCCCTGCTTGTGTTCCCTCTCTCGCTGGCTGTCTCTCTAATGAATAAAAAAAAAAAAAAAAAAGACATTGGTTTGTTGTCAGGTGACTCTCCCCTAATTGTGTGGGTACCCCTGGATAAATGTACTTATTACTCCTGCTGCCAAGCAGTTTGAGTCATTGCTGTTAGTCACTGAAATGTATGAATTGATAGCAATGAATGAATTCTCTAACATGGATTTGAATGTTTTATTAAAAACAGCTGTATACAGAATTTCACAGGGTTGCCTAAACTGCTAGACTTAGAGCAAATCCAAACCTTCAGTGTTTTGTCATTTTTTAATGCATTGGTGTACACTCTCTGTGCATGCATGATGTTTCCTGCTCATGATTCTTCTTGTCAAACCTGTAATCTCTTGGAAGTTCCTAAACAGTTTTACATCTTATGTTTGGAACATGCATAATAAAAGCCATTGCTTCCTCTTGATCCTATATGTTGATCAATTCGAGTTTGTAGAAGCTTGGGGAGCAAAGATGCATAAGTAACTTATTTAATCAGTTTAAATATACCATGCTTATAGTCTATTACTTGATGTTTTGAGGTTTAAATACTGCTGTTCGTTGGATTTTTCCTCTAGAGCCTCACGGATTTGGGAGTATGGACTCCTCTCCAGTAGGACCTCATCTTTTGGAAGCCTGTGCTGCCCACATAGGCTGCGGTTTTGTGTTTGCATCTGCTGGGTTGCTCCAAGAGTGTTCATGGTTAGGTACCATTTTTATATTAATTCTCAGACTGTGGTTTCCTGGACCAGCACCTGTCAATTCGAACTTCAGGCAAGTATGAGAGCATGCTCGCTATTCTAAATCTTCAAGGGAGGCTTTTGCCGACCGACAGACAAGTATCCTTATCTGCCTGGACTGGTGAACTGAGTTTTTTTCTTGACTGTTCTTTCACTGAAGATGTAGCTCTTTGTTTTGTTTCTTTTTTCAGTAGGCTCCCTGCCCATCTTGGGGCTTGAACTCACAACCCTGAGATCAAGAGTTGCGGGCTCTATCAACGGAGCCAGCCAGGTGCTCCCGTGTTCTCAGTATTGCGTTTAATTTCTTTTTCCAATTTCTGTAGACCTAAATCCTGATCTCGTTGCCTTTTAGCTGTCAAAAGCCCCCGCTCTGAAACTGCCAATCCCGTCTACCACAAGGCCACTACAAGTTCAACTCCATTTTCTCTTACCTGGGGACTCTAGGACATTGCCTTTCTTACAAACTTGGTATTATGATTTTCAAAGGAGTTTGTTACATTTTATCAAGTGGAGTTTCATGTATTTTGATCTCTTCCAAAGTCTGGAAACCGAATAGTGTTCTTTAAATATTTTCCCTTCTGGTTACTTTTTATTTCCGAAAGTTTTATTTCTACCCTCAATACCTCTTTCACTCTCCCCATCTTTTTCTTGCTTCCTGATAACCTCCTTGGAGTTCCTCAACCTGATCTGTAACTGTTCTTACTCAATTGTCTATTCTTCATTTTAAAAATTACATTTCTTATCCTAGTATTTCCAATTGGTTCTTCATAGGTGCTCATTTCTGCTTCCCTTTTCCATTCATCTTATCTTGCTGGTTGGATGTATTCTGTTCATTTTAAATGCTGTGTCTGTCTGTTCTGTGTGCTCTGCAAAAAAAAACTTATGTGTATATACCAACTTCACCATTCTACCACTGATGGATATTTGGGTTATTTTCAGTTTGGGGTTATCCTGAGGAATGTTGCAGGACCATTTTTATCCTCTTGGTATATACATGGGTGTGCATTTCTGTTGGATACATAACTTACAGAATTTGAGATATTTGGATTTGTGAACCAAAATATTTCCCAAAGAGGTTATACCAATTGACTCTCACCAGTGGTGGTTGCTCTGCATGCTTACTTATTACTTACTTTGGCCATGCTGAGATGAATGTGCTTAATATCCCGTATAGCTTTAATTTACACTTCCCAGAAGACTGAACACCTTTTCATGTATATGTTGGCCATGTAATAGCATTTTCGTGAGGCAATTGAATATCTTGTGCATTTTTTAGTTGTCTTTTTTCTTTCTGAAAACAAGCTGTTTTGCAATTGCCATCTCCTATTTTAGAGCTTGTCTTTTCATTCTATTAATGGTATCTTTTAATGAATGTAAGTCTTTAATTTTAATGTAGTCCAGTTTATAAATTTGTGTCCTTTTATGATCTTTCCCTGCCCAAAGATCATTATATTTCCCTATTTTATCTTTTAAAAGCTTTATACCTTTGTCTTTTATAGATTTATAATCTGTCTGAAATAGAGGTAGACATCAAGCTTCTTTTTTATTAAAGACTTTATTTATTTGACAGCGAGCACAAGCAGGGGGAGTGGCAGGCACAGGTAGAAGAGAAGCAGGCTCCGTGCTGAGCAGAGAGCCCAATACGGGGCTCGATTCCAGGACCCTGGGATCATGACCTGAGCCAAAGACACTTTAACCGACTGAGCCACTCAGGTGCACCTTAAGCTTTTTTTAGATAGTATAGATTTCCAATTGTGCACACAATTTTCTGAATACACCTATTTTTTTCCACTGTTCAGCAATGTCATCATATAAATCAAGGGTACATGCATATGTAGATTTCTTTCTGGAATCTATTCTGCTTCTTTGCTTTATTTCTGTACCCTTGTACCAATTCTTTGCAATACTAAATTGCAACAATACTATTTCCTTACAGTACTTAGGACCATACTGTCTTAATACTGTAGGTTTATAATAATTCTGATATCTGATAGAGTAAATCCTCCCACTTCGTTCTTATTTCAGATTGCTTGTATATTCTATAATGAACGTACCAATTTCTATAATAAAATCCCATTGGGATTTTGACTAGAACTGCATTGAACTTCTAGATCAATTTGGAGAGAACTGATATCTTTCTAATAACTGAATTCTCATTCCATGAATATATTTCTTCACTTATGTAAGTCATCTTTAATATCTCTCAAAATGTTTTAGTTTGTACAAACCTATTAGATATATTTTTATGCAATTGTGAATGTTATTTTTTATTTTTCAGTTTATTGGTATATAAAAATACAAAACACTTTTGTATGTTAAGGGAACTTTCATCTGATAAAGCTGTCTACAAAAAGCTAGAGCAAAACATTCTAAAAGGTCAAATGTTTAAAATTTTCTGACACAGGAAATAAGACCTTTTATTCAACAACCTTTCTAAATTCCTATATTAATTTAGTTTTGACTGTCTCCATACCCAATTGTTATTTGGAAATAAGTTTTATTTCTCCTATTCCAATTCTAGCTTGCCTTATTGCTTTCTATAGGACCTCCAGTACAATGTTACGTAGGTATGATAGTTGACATCCTTGTCTTTTTTCCCATCTCAGAGTGAAAATCTGAAACTAGACAAAGATGCTACAAACAACAATAACAACAAAACAAAATAAAAACACACACAAAAATCCCAAAGCAAACAACTATAGGCCAATATCCCTGATGAACACAGAGGCAAAAAACCATCAACAAATACTAGCAAACAGAATTCAAAAAGATCATTCGCCAGGGCACCTAGCTGGCTCAGTTGATAAGAGCATGTGACTCTTGATCTTGGGGTAATGAGTTTGAGACCCCTGTTGGGGGTAGAGTTTACTTAAAAAAGAAAAAAAAACTATTAAAGATCATTCACCACAATCAAGCAGGAATTTTCCAGGGATATGAAGGTGGTTTAATATTTGCAAATCAATAAATGTGATACATCGCATTAACAAGAGAAAAGAAGTATGATCACTTCAATAGATGCAGAAAAAGCATCTAACAAAATGCAACATCTCTTCATGATAAAAACTCTCAACAAAGTGGATTCTTTGAAGGAACATATCTCAACATCATAAGGTCCATATATGAAAAACCAACAGATAACATATCAATGGTGAAAACTAAAAGCATTTCCTCTAAGATCAGTAACAAGACAAGGATGTCCACCCTCACATTTATTCAATATAGTACTGGAAATCCTAGCTGCAGCAATCAGACACGAAAAATAAAAGGCATCCAAGTTGGCAAGGAAGAAGTACAACAGTCAACATTTGAAGATGGCATGATACTATACAAAGAAAACCCTAAAGATTCTACCAGAAAACTATTAGAATAAATGAATTCGGTAAAGTTGCAGGATACAAAATTAATATGCAGAAGTCTACTGTGTTTCTATACACCAATAATGAAGTAGGAGAAAGAGAAATTAAGAAAATAACCCTATTTACAATTGCACCAAAAATAATAAAATACCTAGGAATAAATTTAACCACGGAGGTAAAAGACCTATACTCTGAAAACTATTAGACATTGGTGAAAGAAATTAAGGATGTCACAAAGAGAGGGATATGCCATGCTCATAAATAGGAAAAATTAATATTGTTAAAATATCCATACCACACAAAGCAATCTACAGGTTCGATGCAATCCCTAACAAAATACCAACAGGATTTTTCATGGAACTAGAACAAATAATCCTAAAATCTGTAATGCCTGAAAAACTAAAGCAATCTTGAGAAAGAACAAAGGTAGAGGAATTGCAATCCCAGATTTCAAGGTATACTACAAAGCTGTGGTAATCAAAACAGTATAGTACTGGCACAAAGATCAATGTAACAGGATAGAGAGCCTGGAAATAAACCCATGCCTATACGGTCAGTTAATCAATGACAAAGGAGGCAAGAATATACAATGGGGCAAGATGGTCTCTTTAACAAAGGGTGGGAAAAGTGGAGAGCTACTATGCAAAAGAATGAAACTGGACCACTTTCTCAACTCAAAATAGATTAGAGATCTAAATGTGAGACCTGAAACCATGAAACTCCCTCAAGAAAGTGTAGGCATTAATCTCTTGGACATAGGCCTTAATAATATATTTATGGATGTATCTCCTCAGGCAAGGGAAACAAAAGCAAAAATAAGCTATTTGGGACACACCAAAATAAAAAGCTTTTGGTGAGCAACGAAAACCATCAACAAAACAAAAAGGCAACCCAATGAATGGGAGAAGACATTTGCAAATGGTATATCTAATAAGGGGTCACTATCCAAAATAAATAAGGACATTATACAACTCAACACCAAGAAACAATCCAATTAAAAAATAGGCAGAGGACCTGAATAGACCTATTTCCAAAGAAGACATAGAGATGGCCAACAGACAAATGAAAATATGTTCAACAGAACTAATCACCTGGGAAATGCAAATTAAGACACAATGAGTTAACTCATACCAGTCAGAATGGCTATAATCAAAAACACAAGAAATAAATGTTGGCAAGGATGTGGGGAAAAAGAACACTTGTGCACTGTTGCTGAGAATGTAAATTGGTGTAGCCACTGTGGAAAACAGTATGGAGGTTCCTCAAAAAACTAAACATAGAAATACCATATGATCCAGTAATTCCTCCCCAGAAGAGAGGGGCCAGGGGATGAGTAAAATAGGTGCGGGGGATTGAGAGGTACAAACTTCCAGTTATAAAATAAGTCAGTCATGGAGATGAAAAGTACAGCACAAGGAAAATAGTATTAAAAATACATTATTTGGGGGGCACCTGGATGGTTCAGTGGTTAAGCGTCCCACTCTTGATTTTGGCTGTGGTCAGATCTCAAGGTCGTGAGACTGGGCTCATATTGGGCGTGGAAACTGCTTAAGACTCTCTCTCCCTGTCCGCCCCTCACAGCCCCACACACAGCCTGGCAAGCATGCATGTGCATGTGCACATACACTCTAAAACAAACATATATATAATTTTGAATAATCAAACTCACAGAAGAATTATATGTAATTTTTTCCTCCGCTGGGAGCCTGCTTCTTCCTCTCCCACTCCCCCTGCCTGTGTTCCCTCTCTCGCTCGCTGTCTCTGTCAAATAAATAAATAAAATCTTAAAAAAAAATTTATTTTAGAGAGCGAGAGAGCGCGCTCCAGTGTGGGGGAGGGGCAGAAGAGCGAATCTCAAGCTGACTCCTCGCTGTGCACAAAGCCCTACACGGGGCTCTACCCCGTGACCCAAGAGATCCTGACCTAAGCCAAGATCATGAGGCAGCCACTTAACCAACTGAGCCACCCAAGTGCCCCTCTTGAGAATTTTTAGAGTAACTTGTCAACCTGATGCCTCATCACATCTGAATTATTATGTATTTCTTAAAAGTATTCTTTTGAATAGCTGCAATAAAGTCAGGAAATTAACACTGATACATTACTGCCATGTAATCTATGTTCCAAGCTTTCTCTGAACTCAACTTCAGCAGCATCCTACATATCCGGATATGGTATTCTTTCACTATTATTGAAGATTCAAAGTATTTTTAAATTTTCATAATTCCTTGACACGTAATTTAGAATATTACTCTATTTCTAAACACGGACTTTTAAATCTTTTGGTATTGATTTCATATTCTGTATATTTTCCATTCTTTGAAATATACTGAAGGTTGTTTCATGAACAAGCACATCACCAATTTTTGCAAATGTTTCATGAGAATGTAAAAATATTCTCTATTTTGGGCATTGTTTTAATGTGTAAATTAGGTCAAAATATTAGTTTTGTTCAAATACTCTGTACCCATACTGATCTATTTTTTTGGTTTGTTTATTCTATCAGTTACTAAGAATAGCTTATTAAAATATCCTTGTATGAATGTGGATTTGCCTTTTTAATTTTCACAATTTTCACAATTTTTGCTTTATACATCTTAAAATGTTATTAGGTGCATAAAATATATAGTTCCTGGTTAAACATTTTTATCATTATGAAAGGATAAATTGAAGTGTCCCTTGTAATACTCCTGGCTTCAAGTCTACTTTGGCTGAAATTAAAATAGCTACATCAGCTTTTTTGGTATTCATATGGTATATTTTACCATCATGCTTTCAACCTGTCCATGTTCTCATATTTAAGGTATGGTCTCTGATACATATAGTTGCCCTGTTTTTTAAATCTAGCTGCCAGTCTTTGTCTTTCCATACGAATATTTAGTCCAATTAAAAAGTAAGGTATAATTACCAACATATTTGCATATGAATATGCCATTTTCCTTTTTTTGCCCTGCTTGTTCCATACTCCTTTAACTTTTCTGCCTTTTTGAAAGATTTCAGGGCCTTTAGGTGGCTCAGTCAGTTAAGCATCCGATGCTCAGTTTCAGCTCAGGTCATGATTTCAGGGTTGTGAGATCCAGCCCCGCATCCGGCTTCACACTCAGCACAGAGTCTGCTTGAGATCCTCTCTCCCTTTCCCTCTCCTCCGCTCTCTCTAAATAAATAAGTAAATAAAAAAGATCCCATTTTCTTCCCCCATTAGCTTATTTGTATATTGTTTTAACTATTATTCAGTAGTTTGCCTGGACACTGAAGTTCTTGGCAGTGTCTTCCACTTCATGGGCATCTACTTCATAAGCTATAGAAGTGTGTACAGATACATATAATCCCACTCAAAAGATGTAGAAACAGACAAAAGAGAAATAGTCTAACAACTCCCATACCAACGGTACTTACCATTATACAATCAGGCTTCATGTTGACCACATTCCCTCAAATATCCTAGTACCCTTTATGGGTTTATCAAACTCAACACCCAAATAACAAATAATCCAGTCAAGAAATGGGAAGAAGACGCGAACAGACATTTCTTCAAAGATGACATCCAAATGGCCAACAGACACATGAAAAAAATGCTCCACATCACCCGGCATCAGGGAAATACAAATCAAAACCACAATGAGATACCACCTCACACCAGTCAGAATGGCTAAAATTAACAACACAGGAAACAACAGATGTTGGCGAGGATGTGGAGAAAGGGGAACCCTCCTACACTGTTGGTGGGAATGCAAGCTGGTGCAGCCACTCTGGAAAACAGTATGGAGGTTCCTCAAAAAGTTCAAAGTTGAGCTACCCTACGACTCAGCAATTGCACTACTGGGTATTTACTCCAAAGATACAAATGTAGTGATCCAAAGGGGCACCTGCACCCCAATGTTCATAGCAGCAATGTCCAGATGTCCAGATGTCAATAGACAGATGAATGGATAAAGAAAATGTGATACACACACACACACACACACACTGGACTACTACTCAGCCATCAAAAAAATGAAATCTTGCCATTTGCAACAACATGGATGGAACTAAAGGGTATTATGCTAAGTGAAATAAGTCAGAGAAAAAAATTATCATATGATCTCATATGTGGAATTTAAAAACCAAAACAAAGGATCATAGGGGAAGAGAGGAAAAAATAAAACAAGATGAAATCAGGGAGATAAACCATAAGAGACTTTTTTTTTTTTTAAAGATTTTATTTGACAGAGAGAGAGAAAGAGAACAAGTAGGCAGAGCGGCAGGTGGAGGGAGAGGGAGAAGCAGGCTTCCTGCTCAGCAAAAAGCCCAACATGCGGCTTGATCCCAGGACCCTCGGGTCATGACCTGACCTGAAGGCAGATGCTTAACTGACTAGCCACCCAGGCGCCCCAGCATAAGAGACTCTTAATCATAAGAAACTGAGGGTTGCTGGAGTGGGGGAGGTGGGGGGATAGAGTAACTGGGTGATGGACATTAAGGAAGGCACGTGATGTAACGAGCACTAGGTAGAAGACTGATGAATTACTGACCTCTACCTCTGAAACTAGTAATACATTATCTGTTAACTAATCAAATTTAATTTAAAAAAGAAAAGAAAAAACCATCTATGGATTTTCTGTCATCATCTGCTACTTACCTAAATTCTGGCTGGCAGCCTTTCTTCAAAACTTTAAAAGTTACCCTATATATATTTGTCAATTTCCCCCCCTCTTCAGCATCTACCATTCTCCCCGGTCGTCTGCAATGCTTCCATCTCCCATCACTGATGCAACCACTGCACTCCTTAGCTATGTCTCCGATGTTACTTCCATCTCATTACTGCTAATTAAAAACATACCATTCTAAGCTTTTATAAACTCATTCATGGAGCATGCTACCTATATCTTGCTTTCCTAGCTCCCATGCTTGCCCTATTATCCTTTTTATCTTATACGCATTACTTCGATTATTTAAAACTGCCCTTTATCTTGAAACTCCCTGGTTTTCTAATGGCTCCCTGTCTGTAGCAAAGAAACCACAAGAGGAATGAAAGTAACTTTGTATAGGACAAGAGATTGCGGTTACAATTCTCCATTTCAACATGGTGGCACTACCAGCATACCTTATTAAAAGTTGACAAGGCCATATGTTAAACTAGAATTTATATAAAAATTTGAGGGGAAAAAAAAAAGTTGGCACCGAATAGCAGCTGCTTTGTCTTAAGTTACTCCTATCAGAGAAAGCAAGGTCTCTGGTAAAAGTGATGATTCCCAATTTTCTTCTTTAGGGCATCACATAGCCAATGCCTGCCACAGTATTTAAATGGGACAGAATGAGAATACGATTTTTTGTTTTTGTTTTTTTAAATAGTGCTTTTAAAAAAAGATTATTTCACAGAGAGCGAGAGCACAAGCAGGGGGGTGGAAGAGGGAGAGGGAGAAGCAGATGCCCCACTGAGCAGGGAGCCTGATGTGGGGCTTGATCCCAGGCCCCCAGGATCATGACCTGAGCCGAAGGCAGATGCTTAACTGAGTCACCCAGGCACTCCAAGAAGAAACATGTTTAAAAGCTGGGAAAGTGACATTTTTTCTCCTCAAAGTGATCCTTTGAGAGTATAACTACACTGAAATCCTGTTTTGAAAAATTTGCTGGTATGGTTATATATGTATGAATGTTTATACACAGACTGTTAATATCCACACACAGCATTACGATAGTGTTGTTAGAATATTTGGGGGGGTATATTATCTATTATAATTATGGTGGAGAGGCACCTTGTGACTCTCTGAGTTACACCACTGCTCACACCTTATTTTTAATAAACTTTTTCTAAAGAGCAGTTTTAGGTTCATAGCAAAATTGAGCAGAAAAGTAGAGTTCCCATATATTCTGTCCCCACAGAGACACCTTTTCATTCTCAATTTGCATCTTCAGTGGAACACCTGGCTGGCTCCATCACACAGCAGACAACTCTTGATCTGGGGGTTGTAAGTTGGAACCCCATGCTAGGTGTAGAGATTACTTAAAATCTTTAAATAAAAAAAATTTGCATCTTCAGGGGCGCTAGGGTGGTTCAGTCAGTTAAGCATCTGCCTCTTGATTTTGGCTCAGGTCATGATCTCAGGGTCCTGATACTGAGCCCTGTGTCAGGCTCCACGCTAGGTGCTCCATGCTTAAGATTCTCTCTCTGCCTCTGCCTCTTTCCCCATTTCTCCCTCTTAAAAAAAAAAAAAAAAAAAAAAAAAAAAAAAAGCATCTTCAGTTAGATTTGTCTTAATCATCTGCCCATGTTTCAACATCTAATTAGTACTTACATTCTTTCAATGTTACTTTGCTACTCTCAGGAGCTCCGTTATCACCAGGGATTCGTCATGCAGTTGAATCAGGGATTCCCAAAATTTGTCTTCACTGTTGATGGTGGGCACCTTGGTACGCTGCTCTTCCCTGCAGCAGCCATAGCGTCTCCTCCTCAACGATCTGAAATTTGGCCTCTGGGTCCCTCTAAGATGTTAAATCTTTCCCTTGTGCACTTACTCCCTGAGCCCTAAGGTGGTAAACTGTCCCAGCAGTTGCTACATCACCTACACCTCAGAGTTCTCACATTAACAATCTTTATGCAGATCTTCCTTGACTTGAAATGGTGTTACATCCCCATAAATTCACTGGAATTGGAAAAAATGTTAAGTCAAAAATGTGTTTAATACAGTTACCCTACCAAACACCATAGCTTAGCTTGGCCTAACTTACAGGTGCTCACAACACCAACATTAGCCTACAGTTGGGCAAAACCATCTAACACAAGTCTAGTGTATAATAATAAAGTGTCTAATATCTCATGTGATTTATTGAATACTGCACTGAAAGCAAAAAAAAGAATGGCTGTATGTGTACAGAATAGTTTAAAGTGTATTGGTTGTTTAACCTTGTGATTGAAAGGCTAACTGGGAACTAGATGCATATTGCCAGCCCAGAAAAACATAAAAATTCAAAATTCAAAGTATGGTTTCTACTGAACGTGTACCTTTTTTTTTAAAAAAAGCAATCTCTATGTCCAACGTGGGGCTCGGACTCACGACCCTGAGATGAGTCACATGCTCTTCTGACCGAGCCAGACATGTGCCCCAAACGTGTATCAGAGTGCACCATCATGAAGTTGAAAAATTATAAGTCAAACAATTGGTAAGGTGGGGACCGTCTGTATTAGTTTTCCCTTGTTGATATAATCCTGAAAAAGCCTTTGACAAAATTCAACACCCATCCCTGATAAAAAGCACTTAAGAAAATAGGAATTGAAAGATATTTTTAACATGGTAAGATATGTTTAGTCCTAAAGCCAGCATCTTACTTAATGGTGAAACACTGGAGACATTTCCACTGAGAACAAGAATAAGGCAAGGGTGCCCGTTATTTCTCTTTTCAGTACTGTACTACTAGCGGTATTAAGCAATACAGTTAGACAAGAAAAATGAATTAGAGGCACAAAAATTGGTAAAGAAGTAAAACCAACTCTATTTGCAGGTGATATAATAATACACCTGAAAAATCCTAGAGAAACAATGATAAAACTCAATAAAAGAATTCAGTAAGATAGCAAAACACAGAATTAATATACAGAAATTGCCTTCATATCCTAAAACAATCAGCACACAATGGTAGAGGAAACCCCATTTCAGTAACAATAAAGATTAAATACTTAGGACTAAGCTTACAAGAAATATGCAAAACCTGTATGACAAAAAATTTCAAACACCCCTGAAAGACACAAAAGCAAAGTGCTCTTGATTATGATGGCTTATTATCATAAAGATATCAGTTAACTAAAACTAGATCCTGATCGCACAAATGCACAGGAATATGCTCCAAATTAGTAGGAATCTACTTAAATTTAAAAAATGAAAGAATACAAACAAAAGCACAAGAAAAACATGGGTAAATTCATCTCTACTATCAGTATAGAGAAAGGCTTTCTAAATATTAACATAAAATTGAGAGGCAATAAAAAATTAAGTTTACCACATAAAAACATCAAAGCTTTTTGCATTGCAAAAAAACCCCACCAAAATCAAAGCCCAAAGACAATTAACTGGGAAAACTATAATACATCAAAGATAAAGAGTCTGTATATAAGGAATTCTTAAAATTTGAGAAAGGACCAAAAACCCATAGTAAAATGGAAATTACATGAACAGACTATTCATAAAGATATTCAGATGACCCTTAAATACAGAAGATACCCTACCTCATTCATAGCTAGAGATGCAAATTAAAACTGATCTGAAATACCACTTTTTACCTATCAGATCTGGCAAAAATTAAAAAGCGTGACCTAAACATCCTGTTGGCAAGGCTGTGAAAAGAGGCACGCACTCTCATACATTCCTGGTGGAAAAACAAACTTGGTACAACCCTTTTGGAGGAGAATCTGGCAAAATCTAACAAAAGTACATATACACTTATATTTGGACTCAGCAATCCTATTTCTGGGAATTTACCTGAAGGGGAGATACATCGCAACAATATGAAAATACACATGCACAAGGTTATTCAATTACAGCATTGTAATGGCAAAATACTGGAAATGTCCTAAATGCCCACACATAGAAGAGTAAGTGCGTAAACTATAGTATATTCACACTATATAGCTGTTAAAAATATTTTTGGACTAAGATCTCCATGAACTGGTATAGTTTCCAGGGTATACTGCGAAGTAGGAAAACCACCACTGAAATATGAGAGAGTTAACTACAACATGTTACGTATCATGTAAGAAAAAAAGGGAAATAATAACCAATAATAACCAATAATAATAACCAATTTATTCAAAGGAGACACAGGAAGGATGAAACAGAAATCAGAAATAGATTACCTACTGGGGATAGGTGCAAACAGGATAGAAAGGCTCGGAGAAAGAGAATGAGCTAGAAAGGACAGGAAGGAGTGACACTTTTTGTATAGTTCTAACTTTTAGAACTATGCTAATATTTTACATACAACCCCCCCATAAATTAACGAAGAATGGGCAGCATTCATTATGAAATACAAACAAAAACAAGTCAAATGAGTAGCATAACCATACTGCAAAGGTGAACAAAGAACCCACATAATTACTTTGCAAAACAATATTTTGATTATGCACTGTAAGACTAAAAAAAAAGGAACTATACACAAATACTGCATAGGTTGGTAGGCTGTTTTTTCATTGGTAGATATATGGTTATTAATTCTGAATGTACTTTATATATGTTCTAAAATTGGGCAAATAAAAGTGAACATATTACAGATAGTCAAAGTCAGATTTCTTACTGTTGGATAAAAGTTTCAAATATAGGAAAACTAGAATGAACTCTGGTGTTGGTCTGGTATTGGAAGTATCAATATGAATTAATGGAGATACACACATATACAGTATACACATACATATACACATTCATACTTACCGATCTAGAAATTGATATAGATGTGTATATTACACACATTTTCTAGTCTGTTAAGCAGGCTAGAAGCAATGATACCTCAACCTCAGTACCAATGAGTACATCTAGTACTGATTTTAATTTCTAAAGACCATTATCTCTATAAGAAACCATGGACACTTAAAGAAATCACTAATTCCAGGACTGGAGAAGAGAAAATACAAGATGGGTCCAGTATATCTTTTGGTACAGGAAATTAAGAAAGTATTAAAAGGATGGACACATCAAAAAGACACAAGGGTCAACTGGAAGGAGTTTGCATGGGCAAATCTGGGACATTCTGAGTTACAAAATAAATAATGGTAGTAACCTAAAGAATCATATAAGGATACACGGGCCCATTATCAATAAAATAAATAAATAATGAATGGCAGAAAAAAAACTTCCTCATAGCAGAATTTCAACTACTAAAAGCGGAAGAAATGTTGGAAATAGCAAACCATCACTTGGCAAATACTACACTAACAACTGTTTCAGGAAAGAACCTTGGGGGAAGAAAAAAGAACCATGAACACATGCAACAGTATGAGAAACAGGGTACTTACAGTCCTAAGAATTTCCCCACAAGATATTTACTAATTACAAAGAAAACAGTAATTTGACAATGGAGAAATCTGGCAGACACCACCTTAAGCAAGTGATCAATATTAACATTACTAGCAACAGGACAAATTAACATCATGCACTGGCTGCTACACTGAGGACACATCAGTTCTGTGCTCTTACCAGAAATTCATAAACTGAATTTAATCATGAGGAAACAGTAGGCAAACCCCCAGCTGAGGATCTTTTACAAATAATTGCCCTATCCTTTTTAAAAAGTCTAAGGTCATGAAAGACAAACACTGAAGTGTCCCAGATTAAAGGACTGAACAGACAGATGACAACTGCACCATGTGTGATAAATGAAGTGATCTTTGGCCAGCAGGACATTAGAGGAGCAAACGGTGAAATGTGAAAAGAAGTCTGTAGAACAACCGTACAAGGTAATATATTAAAGTATTATGTTAATTCCCTGATTTTGACAATTGTCCCGTAGTTAAATTTAAGATGTTAACATTTGGAGAACATGGAAATACCTTGTAATAGTTTCACAGTGTTTTGTTAAGTCTTAAATTTTTTCAAAATGAAGTTTAAAGTTCAAAAGAAGTACCTTCACTTGACCAGGAAAGTAACTTCCCTCCACACTAAGTCAAGCTAACCTTGATTACTAGAGCTAAGGAACAACATCTGAAAACCCACAGCCTTCATTTGTAATTATTCAAACTGGAATGAATCTTAATTCTAAAATGTAGTTCAATTTTTTATTTACTAGGACCTCACCTACCAGGCAGAAGCCGTATAAACATTTTGAACATATGACATGGAGCCAATGGATGGTGGACGCTGTATACCTTCTAACACTTAGGGATTTTCAAAGATATGCCTTGGCAGTATTTTGTACAGCACAGAACAGAAAACATTAGCAGTAAAGGAGAGAGAGGATTTGGATTAAAGTCTTTTCCAACCCCAGATACTATAATGCTATAGAACTATGTGCTAAGTTAGATAGACTCCAATAAACACTAATTTTAAATTTCCCATTACTGTGGCCAACAATCTGGACAAGAGCAACAATCACAACATCCGGCTCTTCTTTTTTGTTAAAAAACAAAAAAACAAAAACCAAAAACCCAGCAACAATTATGTAGAATAGAAAATAAGAACACTATTGAGTTTGACAAATTTATTGGTATTTTAGTAAAGACATTCATCTCAGTCATTTCTCTCCCATCTTGACCTTAGGTTAATATTTCATTTGAGTCAAGAAAAGAATATGTAGGAGAGGGATGTTATTTTAACATAAACAGTAAAATGGACAAAAGTGGAAAGTTTGCCTACATTAAAGCAAGTTAAATTCATGTATCTTGATATAATTAAATCATGTAAGAACTAATAGTTCTATATACATTTCCATTGTTTTACTTGGGGCTTACTCTAAACTTAAATGCAAATGAACAAAATGTTAGGAATATATACAGGCTGCTTCTCTGGAGTTATTACCTATTAAAAGAGCTCAGCGAGTAGTTACCACCAATAGTCTGAAGCTGCCTCCAAATTAAACATTGCAGGAGTATTCAAAGAAATAATTATACTGTGTGTCTTTTATCTGTGACTATGTTTTAAGATGTGTTTAACTGTCACATTAAAAAATAATTCATATACAAAAATTTAAAAAAAACCCTACAATACATAGATCTAACAACATTTATGTGGTCAAAGAATCCATAAAATATGTTTAAAGATGCATTTTCTTTCTTTTTATCTTCAGTACCTAAAATGTGCTTTTCAGAGGCCACTGGTTAATATGTATACACTTCAAATAAACCATATTACTGTACTAAACCAAGAATTCTTGCATTAAGTTCAAATCAAATTCGCCTTCACAAGCTACTAACTTAAAATAAGCTTTAACAAAGTTACAGAAAGTGCATCTTTCTCATTTTCATCTTCATACAATGTTGCTTTTTTGGTGTTTCTACCTTTTAAAAAATAAAAACAGCCAAATATTTAAGTATTATGTACATTTAAATTTTTGGTGGTGGTTTGTATTTTAAAAGAAACAGCTTCCTTATTATTTGCCTCAGGATCTGGTGGAAATGCTTACAGGAACTGGCTAATAACAAAAACCAAGAGAAGCACATTCAAAATACTGATTTACTTTGGTAGCAAATGGTCTTTGAAGACTAATGAAGGTAGACAAGACCCATTAAAGTGAAGTGGGCTATTTCAAAATACTCAACAATTTACATAAAATTTAAAAAAAATTTTTTTTAAAGAGCTAAGCATCTGTACCAACTGATAGCAATGCAATATCTAGTTTATGATGACTTTAAACAAAACAAATGCCCATTAGGAAAAAAAAAAAAAGCTGTATTTTAATTTTATCTAATGTACTTTCAGTCAATAGTCCAGTAACATTTTCCTCCCAATACAATACTCCCTTCTCTATAAGGCTGTTCCTGGGAGCCAGACACTTTAAGTTACTAAGGGAGTTAAGAGTAATTGCTTGCAGTTTAATAGACAATAAATTTTGCATTCCTCTTAATGTGCTAATAGTTGTGTCTAAAAAAATATGCAATTCTTAGAAAGGTACCATTTCTGATTTTTTATTATCTGTAACCTTTGGAAACTAATCACATGAAACTACAAAATTAGCAAATGTCTTGAAATCTGTATATAAAACATAAATTACCTCTAATTTCAAACTCTCATTTATTAGTGTACCACTCAATCTTAAAAAAAAAAAAAAAAAAAA